>NW_021319594.1:1095601-1130865 GCF_001605985.2 Dendrobium catenatum
CCAAATTATAAATTTTTTCTTAAAATCCTGATTTAAAAAACAATAAAAAAAGTAGACCCAAACGGAATCTAAGACTACATTTGAAATATATTTTTAATATTTTCTAAAATAATTATATATATATATATATTAATTAGAAAACTATTTTAAAAAATAATAGCAGTCCCAAATCAAAGTCTAAAAACTTTTCAGGGCAGAAACAGCAAACATTTTTAAAAAAAATATGCAAGTTGTGAACTAAATTGAAAGAACGTGTATTCAAAATTATTTTGTGCAGATACCGGATGGTCCAGAGATTAATTATAATGTGTCATATCACCTGGTACGCAGCAGTACCTGACACCAATACAGAGCAAAAAATGATATGATGCGTTCTGATTGATCTCCGGACGATATGTGATGTCCTCGTAGAATAATTTTTCTAAAATCTGACCCTAACAACCCTCTTAACGAACTTTTATTTCGTTCGGTGTAAGGATGTAGAGGAGCCTTCGGTTTTAGGCAAAAATGCGCCTATACCGAGGTGTACCGAGTTTTTTGAGTATAGACACATTTTTGCCTAAAACCGAACGCTCCTCTACATTCGGTCGAAGGATGTAATAATTGTTCCCTCTTAACAGGAATAATTCCTGGCGTTTTTTACGTCTTCTGCGTTTCTAGAAGCAGATTCTGTCCCGATCTTCATTCTTGATGACCCAGAACGCAAGCTTCCAATTTCAAATATGTTATTTATATAGAAAAAAGTCTCGTGTTGGATAATATATATATTTGCTTTTTTTTAATCTGATATTTTTTTTTTCACATTTATCATATTTTAATATTTCTGATTATAAAAATTATTTCCTGCTTATAATCTTTTTAAATAACAAAATTTTTTTATATCTTAATAGATGTAGGTCACATTGGAGAAATATAGTTATTGTTCTCAATTTGTCTGATACATTTTGGACGATTGAAATTGACAACATTTTAAAACTTTAAAATTATATTTATTTTTGAAAAAATTAAATCTCAAACGTCTAAAATAAATTGGATGGCCTCCAGGAGGGCAAATTATTGGGTTCGGACACTAGATGTGTTCAGAGCCAAATGAAAATACGCACATCACCTACTACTCGGCACTGCTCAGTACTACTCGGTACTCAGTACTTCACAGTACCGAGTTCAATATTGTGAATACCGAACGTAAGCTGTGTCAGATGTCTGAACCCAATAATCTATCATCCAGGAGGTGGTAACTAAATATCTATAGTTATTATGATAATGCATGAAAATTAATTTTTATATTATCATAGACAAAATAATGACATGATAATAAATAATTCTAATAACTCAATTATTTAATATATTGAAAAACCATTCAAAAAAAAAAACCCTCCTCTTCTATCTGAAACATTTAAAGGTGTAAGTGAGTCAAGTCGACTCATGAGCTGACTCGAGCTAAGCTTGATAAAAAAACTCCTGAGCCGAGCTTGATGTGCTAATGAGCTAAGCTTTATTCAGCCCTGGCTCGACTCGTTAGCTCACAAACCGGCTCATTTAAAAAATATTAATATAAAATACACTTTATTAATACTAGAATTTTATGCCTAGAATTTTTCAACATATTTAAAGCTACATCTCAATTTCTTATATTAATTTATTTTTTATATTTTACTATTTTATCATAATAATTGTTTAAATTATAATCATTTACTCTCTTTCATAATAAATGAGCTAGTTCTAATTCGTAGAATAAAGCTCAAGCTTTAGCTAGAACTCGATTACTTAGTCAAGTTCAAGCTCAAGTCAAGAATGACTCGAGCTCAAGCGAACTCGTTTACACTCCTAATAGCATTCCTTAATACACTAATTAATTGAGGTATAGGTGGAGGGTTGGTCGATGTTAATTATAATTTAATGAAGACGTTGATGAATGGTTGGTGGCGATAAGAAAGAATTAATATTCTTTAATGAATACTTAATCTGATTAGCACCACTACGCATGTGGAGATAGATTATTTTTTAAGATTTGATTCATAAGAAACAAAGATCTTACATTGATATTGATTATTATTTGATTAATGTTAATATCATATTAATATGAATTTTGATCAGAATTAACTTAAAAAAATTTTATTGAGAGGATAATCGGTCGTAAATTCGGTGGCAGCGTATGAGTTTTTTCATGAAATAAAATTTATATGAGAATATTTAATGTAAGTATTTGATATGATAAATATTTCAATTCAGTACGTCAGCATATTTTGCTATGCTTTTTTTTTTCGTAAAAATTATAATGTAATGTATATTATTTTAGAGACTGAGTGTTTTGACCCTATTGTGGGCTGGAATATTCACGGAAGGAGAGAGATAAAAAGTTTAACATCTTAGTTTTGATTTTTGAATAATGAACTAGCACATATATAGATAAAGAGAGAGTAGTGTGAGAGTTATAAGAGACATCAAAATTGTTACGTGAAAAATCCTGAAAAGGAAGAAAAACCACGAGTTCTCATCAGGTTGAAATGAATCCACTAGTGTTTGTTGCTACTTACAAATGATGCCCTTCATCAGATGAAGTCATTGGTTAAATGTAGAAAATATAGAGTACATTACATAATTGAAGATTAATTCAATGATGTGAGAGAAATTCTCAATAGAATGTTGGTATGTTCGTTTGTTTGGTAGGACCGTAGTTAGGCGATGGAGGGCGAAAGGATCGTAGTTAGGAGACTGAGGTTAGAGGGATTGTAGTCGAACGACGATGCTCGGAGAGGCTGTAGTCGCCAAGTGACGGTGGTCGGGCTCATCGTGGTCTGTGGGCGACGAAGGAGGGAGGGACTATGGATGATGGGCGACAGTGGTCAGAGTGGTGTGTCGATGGCTGCAGAGCGGAGGTCTTGCGACGATCGGCGGATGGGTGACAGTACAATGACGGTTGTCAAACGGGCGGTGGTCTGTCAACGGTTTGTGGCGAGTCAATGGTCTGACAATGGCCGACAAAGGTTTGTTGGGCATGGTGCTTGGGTAAAACTCTACAATTCTTGAAGTCTCAGAGCTTTCTCTAATTTTAGGCCAAAGGATCCTCCCATGAAAGGAGCATGAGCATATTTATAGATTTTTGTGAGTGACACGCTCTTTAAATATGAAGAATATACAGACCAAATTCAGAGTGCTCAATTGGACAACTCATATTGATTCTTCTGATCATATATCATTTATTTATGAATTTAAGTTCCTAAATGATGGTTGAGTTAAGCAATCTTAGGCTTGTTGGGTTTGTCTCATAGAGCCGCTCGATTCTACTATAAAAATGATATATTTGGATATCATTTGATCATCCAATTTAGCCTTTGGACCTTTCAAGTATGTTTCGGCTCCCCAATTTGGACCCATTTGGGCTCGTATTGGATTAATTTTGGTGTCATTGGGTTTTTCTCTTCGAGACATTTAGATTGACTATAAGTTTGTCGAAATTGGAGTTTGGATGACCCCAAATTTAATTTTGAAAGTTGTCAACTCATATATGTTTTGATTTGCAACATATCAGACTCCAATGATAAGGACTTGAATTTGAGGCCAAATATATTTGGATCATATATTAGTAATTAATTTTGACCAAAGTCCTAAGTGTTAGTTCTTTATGGAATTTGATTGTGTTAAAAATTGAGTTTATTAACTGATATTTCAATTATGTCAATCGAGCTGTAAATCTAACGTTAGGATATTGTGGATTCCCTTTGTGATAGAGAGCTTAACGCTACGCTGCAGAGACAATGATATAGTGCTATGAACCCATTCTGAGGCAGAAGAGTTAGCGTTGTAGGTAGAGCGTTGCAGTGTTGTAAGTCGGTTGAGTCATTTTACTTATTACTTTTTAATAGTTGAAACCAATGGGATGGTTTAACCCTCTCTTCTTTCTTCATTTTGTAGATGATGGATACGAGTTTTGTGACGCCCCAGGCATCCATAGTGAAAGGATTCGTCTGACATAAATACATATTAATGATTTTTTTGATATAATTTAATAGTTTAATTTTATATAAATAAATATAAATTTTAGATGTTCATAAAATTTTATAATATTTAGGTAAATAAAAAAAGAATGAAAACGGACCCGTGGAAGCAATGTTGCGTTAGCATTGCCCATAATGGCTGCAACTGAGAGTGAGAACATATTGATTGGGCCAGTTTCGACTTTCGACTGCCATGGTCCTCACACGGCTTTGAAAGCTCGGAGGCTCTTCGCTTCTTCCCACCAATATCTTCCCTGATCGGCGGCTTCAAATTAAAATTTGTTTTTTTTGAGTGAAAGAGAAAGGAAAGTCTTCATCTGGTTCCTGAGAAGAAACCCTAGCTCACGTTTCCTTCAATTTTACCATTTATAGATTCCGCCGTTGCTCCGTTTCCGAGGATCTCGCCGGAAAGGCCCTTGACGGAAGAGAAATCGAGATTCTGATCGTTCTTTGTCAACCCATTTCGCGATTTTATAATCAATATCGGGACTTGAAATAGTAGCCAGACTGTTGGGTATATGGAATGAAAAGGGAAATCCGTTCCAGAAAGCAGATGCAGATCCGATGAATGATGAGTATGGGATGGGTCACTGTTTTAGTTGTTTCTGCGGCTTTGTTTATTTATTCCATGCCGAGGGGATCGGGAGAGAACATCGGATTATTTATCGGATCCCAGGATTCGAATCCGGCTCCTTTGTCGGATGCTGAGGAAGATATGGTAAAGTCCTTTACTTTTTCTTATTTTTGTTTGTTTGCTTGAAAATTACGTGTTTTTGTCTATAGTTGATCCATTCTTTTAAAATGCAAGTTTCTTTCGAATACCTGGACCTAATTATTGCTTTAGACCAACACTCATCTTCTGATTCAGCAATAACAAATATGAACTGCTGACCAAACTCATGGGTAAGCTGGGAGAGAGTTGGTAATGGCGGTTACATGATCCACCGTAAGGCCTGTTTTAGGACATGGGGGAAATATTCAAAAATTGAGTAGGGAAAGAGCGAATATTTAATTTTTTATTTTCTTTGCACAGTATTCACTGAAATAGATGCGGGAAATAAAGAGAACCGAGAATTTTATAAATGAATTGATAAATAATATACATTCCTTGATTGTAATGTTTCCTGAAATGGTCAGGAAGAAATATTGAGATTTAACTATTGTTGATCTGATCATTGAAATATTAGTTAAAAAGAATACAGGCTGCTTGTTCTGACAGCTCGAGATCTTATACAATTTAGTTGCCTATAAAAATTCCATAATTGTTGATGAATTTGTTGTGGGTTGGAGAATACTGTCCATTCCTTATGCAGAGTTCCAATCCTGTTTGTAAATATGTTTTTGCTACTCAACAAGTAAACTGCACATTTTAGCAGACAAGCTAGCTTGTGTTGTTTTGGGTAGCCATATAAAAGCTCAGCTCTTGGATTTTTTTTTTTTGGTGTGTTAATTTCTTGCGAAGTAATGATGATTGAAGTTCAAATCACTATCGTAATTTTTGTGCAATGTATTGGACTCATTAGGCTCTTGGAATGTAGATTTTGTATCATTCATACATTGCAGGTTAGGCTTTTTATATTCTCTGTAAGGTTTCAAAGAACTCACAATACCTTTACATTAGATTTTCAGTTATACAGTTCAAGGTTGATAAGTCTAATATATGTCGTTTGTATAAAGTTTATGCTATAAACATCTATCCTAAGAGTATCGTGCCGTTCTGTCAATAACTAATTATTTATAAGCTTCTCCCTGTAATTGTTTTGATCCTGTCAAGAATCACGTGGATGCAGATGGAACAAATATGGCTAAATTGTAAGTTGGATTTGTTGGGAACAAAATCTGTTATGAGTGTTGTGAACGAATATGAAGATGTTGGTGATTCGACTAAGCTTGATCTTAAGAAAATGCGGTTTCCAAGAGCGAATGTACACAAGGCCATTAGTAACCTTCCTACTGAGATAAGATACTATCTTATAGATTGTATGATGGAACAAATTCTACTTGTTCCTTCTTTTGGAGATGCAGATCCAGCAAATAGATATGCTAGGCATCCAGCAAGATTACTTGATCAAAATACTATTTCAAGGAAGCATCTAGCAGGTGAAGCAGGTAACAAAAACTTGCTTTCCACCATGTTTCCTGCTTCAGCTCTGATACCACGTCGTCGAAACCAAGCTTCACAAACAACCTCGGCCCTCATTGATGGACTCAAAAGCAATAATTTGCAGCCTTCTAGTGAAGCTCCTTCCCCTGAAGATGATCCTTATAAATTATCTCCAACTCCGTTACCTGGTGGCTATCTTGAACCGGAAGTTAATAATCCAAGTTCTCATCATGCCAGTCCACCATCTGAGGAGAAAAGCAAAAACACAAAAACAATCATTATTGCTGTGGTTGTAACTGCAACAATTACACTTACTATTTCTGCTCTCTGCTTTTGTTGCTTCTATAGATATCTCAAAAACAAGTATCAATTTGATAATGGGCACAGGGATGAAAGGCCGCTTTTATCGTTGAGCCTAAGTGACTTCTCTGGTATGGAAATGCTTCATATGTTTTATTGAATTTTTGGGTGCAGGGTGCTAATTATTTGCTTTTTTTCCCATTCAGTTTCCTCACATGTGGCTTTTGGTCAAGCTAATGCATTCCAAAATGATAAGAATGATGCCTTGTCCTTGAAAGCTGATCCAAACAAAAATGTTCAGGCTTTATCCTTTGATAACCTGGTTGACTCCCAGGTAGATGCAGCACATTCCATAATTTCCAGTTCAGTTGAGCCTACTAATGCACCTAGTCATTCTCTTCAACCAGCTCCTCCTCCTCCACCACCCATGAAGCATCCTCCTGGTACAATGGTTTCTTCTACCCCTCCTCCGCTTTCAAACCCAAAGCTGCCTCCTGCACCGCCAAAAGGTGGACCTCCACCACCAAAAGGTGGGCCTCCACCACCAAAAACTGCTCCACCCCCCAAAGGCGGTCCACCACCAAAAGTTGCTCGACCACCACCAAAAGTTCCTTCTGGCCCACCACCAGCAAGCTCAAATTCCTCAATTCCCCTTCCCTCATCACATAGTTCAGCAAATCCTTTTGATAGCGATGGTTCCAAGACTAAGCTGAAACCATTTTTCTGGGATAAAGTAACAGCAAATCCTGATCAATCAATGGTTTGGCATAAGATTAAGTCGGGTTCATTTCAGTAAGTCTCTCCAAAGGCGGCAGTTATTTTATTTTTCAAAATACTTCTCGCTTAGAACTCATTTGCTTGATGGAGATCAATGAATATCTAGTGCTTGATTTTTTTTTCCTCTTTTTTTTTTTTTTTCAGTTTTAATGAGGAGATGATTGAAACATTATTTGGATACAATGCTGTTGATAAACGCTGGAATGATTCCAAAAAAGATTCGACGAGTGATCCTTCTACCCATCACATTCAAATTCTAGATCCCAAGAAATCACAGAATTTGGCAATTTCTTTGAGGGCCTGGAATGTAAAAGTAGAAGAAGTTTGTGATGCATTAATGGAAGGTAATGGTGCATGTCTTTGTTAATTGTTTAAACTCCACCCACTTCTTGCTTGATTTAAAGGTTAAATTGGTATGGGTCTCTTTAGATATGTGTAGCTTTCTTGGATCCTTTCCTTTTTTCCACAAAATGTATTTTTTTTCTCCTTGATAATAACCAGTGACATTTTTTCATGGTTGAAAGTAAACATGATTAAGTCCTATGATAACATATATAACATAGGAAGAAGCAGATGTATCAAATTGTCATGCACATGCATATATAAATTTATAAAATGCTATCCGCACAAAGCTTAGCTCATGTGCATTGCAGACATATTTTCAAAAATATTCCAAGGAAATATATAAAAATAATGCATATAAATCATCTAGAAAATTGATACTTCATGAGCATTCATGATTTAAACTAATTACATTATGGAGCCATGGTTATGTTATGAATTATGGAAAAAGATATCTGTTTATGGAAGAAAATATGTAAACTTCATTCATGATTTAAACTAATTACAAGATAGAATCCCATGGATGACTCACCGAAGTCTTCATCTATGAGAGAGCCATCTAACCATTCCTTTAAGAGAAAATGCTATAAGCTTACACCATAAAACCCATGCTAAATTTATTACATGAGTATTCTTCTATTTATATCCTTTTTCCTTCATAATTATATGAATAAAAATTAAATAAAATTTATTGGAGCCGATCATGGAGGACTTTTGAAATGGATTTGCAGTTTTTGTATAAACTCTTAGTTCATCTAACTTCACATGAATTTTGAATTGAATGGGAGGCACCACCTCTATAGAGAGGAGAGAGAAATATTAATTTTCTCTTGAAAGGCTCTTCTGAGCTTCAATTATCCATCAAATGTCATAAAATATTTATGATATCTTTATGTAGATAATTACATTACTTCATTAGAATTCAAGCCTTGGAAAGCATATTAAAATCATTTTCTTGCCTTACAATATCATGTAATAAAGCCAAATATTGGATCATAGGAATGGTGCTTTGGGACTTTCATCTTTGGTTTTCTATGAACCTTGATGACCTTAAAACTCGGATCATTGTTCTCTCTCACTACTTTTTGGCATCCATACACCTATACTAAGTGCCATTTCAATAACTGGTCAATTTAGCATAATTTAATAGACCTCATATGAAACAATCATAAGGAGAGAATTTGTCCGTCAAATTGACATAACTTTCCAATTTTGTATAATTTTTTTTGACTTATTATTGGGCCACATCATTGTCACATTGCAAGTTGATCTGTCAAATTGACATGCTGGTTTAGTATAATGATGTTGACTGTTGGCTCGTTATTGTTAAGCTAGAAATTGAGATTGTTCTATTATAACAACGTATGATCCATTGCACCACATGTCATACCATATCAATATGCCATGTTAGCTGGTAGATCTCGCTATCATGTGGCACTCCTTTATTATGCCATGCCACATCAACACTCAACTTTAAGTAAGTTGATTTTCACTAGCCTTATGAATTTTACATAAAGTTTCCTTATCTTTTTTTTGAATTGCAAAAAAAAAAAAAGTAGATTAAAAAAATCTTAAAACTTCAAACAAATTTATCAATTATATATATATATATATAGGCATTTACAACAACAACATCAAGCCTTTATTCCACTACGTGGGGTCTTCTACATGAATCCTTTTTCTCCAATGTGTCATATTAAGAGTCAAATTCTCATTTAATTCTAATAAAGAAAGGTATATATATAGGCATTTATAACAATAACATCAAGCCTTTATCTCACTATGTAGGGTCGTCTACATGAATCATTTTTCTTCATTGTGTCCTATTAAGAGTCAAATTCTCATTTAAATCTAATAAAGAAAGATTATTTCTAATATTTTATAACTAAGTCTTTTTAGGTCTTCCCGTACATTTCTTAACATATGTCAAATCTAATACATCTAATATCCTAATTGGGTCATTGGAAGACTGATGTTTTATGTGACCAAACCATCTAAGGCGACTCTCTCTAATCTTATTTGTCACTGGAGCTACTCCAACCTCTTCACGTATATGCTTGTTTCGTTTTCTGTCTCTAAGAGTAAAGCTACTCATCCACCTAATCTTTCTCATATGTACAATACTTAATTTGATGCTTCTCTTTTAATGGCTAACATTCTGAATCATAAAGCATAGCAGGTCTCACCATCATCTTATAGAATTTTCCTTAAGTTTGAGGGGTACTTTTCTATCACATAACAAGTCCAATGCTTTCCTCCACTTCAACCATCCAACTTGAATTAGTATACCATCCAACTTGAATTCTACTAACAATATCCCTATCTATTTCACCTTCACTCTGAACAGTAGACCCAATTATCTAAAACAGGTATTCTTATTAATGATTTGATCGCCCAAAGTTACAATCTCTCCACTAGGTTTATTACTACCAAAATTATACTCAATGTATTCGATTTTAGATCTACTCAAATGAAAATCTTTGGACTCTAAAGTTGAATTCCATAATTCAAGTTTACTTTTCAGCTCCCTCTCTAGTCTTATCAATAAGAAGAATATCATCAGCAAAAAGCATACACCAGGGTACATCCTCTTGCAAATGTCAAGTAATAACATAAATGACTAAAGCAAAAAGATATGGACTTAAGGTTGATCCTTGATGCAATCCAATTGAAATAGGAAAATACTTGTTCAAATCATTTTGTGTTTGAAGTTTGAACACAAGTAACAACTCCTGCATACATATCCTTAATGACTTGAATATAAGCATTATTAACCTCTTTCTTTTCTAGAACTCTCTATAGCACTTCTCTTAGAACTTTATCATAAGCTTTCTGTAAATAAATAAATGTCATATATAGATCCTCCTTATTCTCTCTATAATTCTCCATCAAACGTCTCAATAAATGTATAGCTTCCATAGTAGACCTACTCGACATGAATCGAAATTGATTTTGAGAAACATCAGTGGCACGATGTAACTTATGCTCGATAACCCTCTCCTATAGTTTTAAAGTATGACACATTAACTTAATTTCTCCATAATTCACACACTCTTGTGCATCACCTTTATTCTTAAAAATAGAGATCAACACACTCCACTCATCTGACATCTTTTTAGTCTTCAAAATAATATTGAAAAGTTATATAGGCATTTAAAGTGCAAAAAATTATTATAGAATTCTAGAGAAATCTAATTGCATCTCAAGGTATCTTCAAGATCTTAGCACGAAGAAGACATTTAATGGAGGTGTTGAACTGAAATACAGTTACTGTCTTATTGATGTTTGTGTTAAACAACAATATATTCTTTTGGATTCAAAGATAGTACAATAAAAATATCAAGAATGCGTGAACAATTAAAAAAATTAGCATTAAGATAATAAAATACTTAAAATCTATGATAGAAGAAGAAAGTAAATCTGCAAAAAATTAGGAGCACAACAACTGTTGGTCGGCTACAACAATTTGTGATTCAATTTATTTTAGCAGTAACCTGGCCTCAAATCTATTTTTAATTCTTTTATTTTACATGTATTAAACCGGTTGGTTTGAACTTCTATTAAACCCAAAGTTGGTTGATGTAAAGTTTTATAAATAGACCCCAAATGCTATAATTGAATTCAGAAAATAAGAATTTTGCCTTCTTCCTTTTCTAATCTCTCTTCTTCCCATTCTTCCTGAAGTAGTCCACACCCCCTCAAAAGATGCCTTCCTCTTCTTGATGATGCGGATCAAGAAGCTTAACAATACTCTTGTTGCACTAACTTCATTCCTCCCAACATTTCCATTCCATCAATCTTATATCTGCCAAGATCTTTCCTCATGCCGGCCCATATTGCACAGGTTTTTCAGCTCTAGAAGCCACCTCTGCTCTTTCCGGTCCTTCACTCTTCATCAAATTATGGTCGGCGGGGCTTTCAACTGTTGCCTCCCGCACAATTCAGCTGCTGTTATCTCTGCGGCCAGTTGCAGTTTGTTGGCTGCCAGCTCCTTCCACCGCCCTATTTACTCGCAAACTTCAAAATTCCTGCAAGAATCTGCAAGATCCCCTTGACTTCTTCCCATCAGACAGCCTCCCTTCAACCAGCACGTTCCAGCCACAGCTTTTAACCTTCAACCTGCACATTCCAGCAATGGTCTAACCAATCTACAGCATTTTGAAAATCATGACCAACATATCCTCCAATAGCCCAAACAGCAACAGATTTGGCCAGTTGCTGCACCAGCTCTTCCTATTTTTTCCTTCTTTTTTTTTCAAGATTGCATGAGGTACCGGTTCTTGTTACCAAGAACTACATCTTTTATTCCCTTTCGGCAGCCACTAAAGACTTCTCAACATAAAAAATGCAGATTTGATGGAAGTTCTCCATACAATGCAAACCAATCAAGAATTATAATTCTCCAATATAAAAAATCTCTGCAAAAAGCCAATGTTCAATTTGCCTCCATTGGCTTATCACTTCAACAATTCTATGCTTTCGTGCGTTCTATTGACAAGAAACTTGATAGTTTGTGTATTGACCGCCCACCTCGTCTACTCCATCAAGATCCTTCATCTTCTGCCGACATCCTTGATTTCGCCGATCAAATCCCTTCTCCATAGCCGCCACCGTCTCGTACAAGTTTTTCTTTTCTTAAATCAATGAAAATTGAACTTCCTCGTTTTAATGGATTTGACGTCGAAACATGGACTTTTAAAGCACAATAATACTTATGTTTTCAAAGCACTCATGATTATCATGTTTTAAAATTGCGCAATTAGGTATTGAGGTGTTTTTCGTTCATGAGGCTAGGTGTAAGCCTCAAGACATTTTGAGGTGTAAGCCTCAATTAAAAAATTGCATACAATCAAAATGATAATTTTTTTTGTATAATAACCAAATAATATCTTAAAAGTTGACATAAGAGATAAATTGTGTTATATATATGAAACACAAAAATGCTTAAGATAAAAAAGTTCCATGATCATCAAAGAAACAATAATTTACATGATCAAAATAACTAATCAAAAACTTGAAGCATCTCAACTTAATTAGTTAAAAATTCAATGATATGATCTTTTCAGGATCTTTACATTAACATGTTCTTCAAAATATTCTTATATCCCACAAAATGATTAGGCAAATATTCTCTTTTAAAAAAGATATCCATCTAAATACTAAGAGGAAATTCGGCTCCATAGATATTACTTTATTATTATTTTATTTGGTTTAGACTTCCAAATGCAAGGTTTTGATATGACAATTGATCCATGTTTGATGGTAGTTATCAGTTTATGTTTCTCATAATCCATCACTACTTTTTCAACTCAGCTTGTTGTGTGATTTAACAAACTTAATTCTTTAATATATTAGGTTAGATAAATACTTTTGAAATTGCCCTTGCCTAGGAGGGGAATTTAAAAAAAAAGTGCACATATAGCTCGCATTTCTTTCTTGCAGTTTGAAGTATAAATGATGTGAAACGTACATGCAAGAATGATTTACTTAAGGAAATTTGCACGCTTAATATTCCCAGAACACATAATTGTATCTTAATGGTGAATTTAAACGGCGCAATAAAACACAAAGAGCGGTAAGACAAGCTTAGGCCGAATCACGTGCGTGAAAGTTAAGATCAGAAAACAATCAAGTTAATCTTAACGTTGCATACATGAGTGGTTGTCAACGATGATCCTTAAACTAACAATGAGTTTAGTTACTATAAGAATCCACTCACTCAAATTCACTAGGTTATAGCGGATGAGAGTTAACATTATCTATGTGAATCGACTAAACCATGATTGAGAGCGACTAGGGAGATAAGAAATTTGGGGAAGAGTTCACCATCGTCAAATTCTTAGATCTAATTTGAGGTGCGAGGGAGAAGATCCGGAGTCCGGTGGCTGATCTCGAAGAAGTCCTGTGTGTGGACAGCCGCGTGGGATCTTCTGGGCGGAAAATAAGAGCCTTCTGGATGGTGAATTAGCACTAGAAAATTGCTGAAATCTTGAAACAGCAGCTATGACTCTTCAGGGCAGCAAACAAGGGTTCCTGAAGAGCAGGACAGCAGCTCATCTCGTCGGAAATTTCAGGACAGCAAACCTTGGCCTTCCTTGCCGCTGGATAGCAAGGCTCACCACTGGAAAAGGCAAGATAGAACTCCTATGCGAGTGCCTGGATGATTGAAAGATGGTTGGCAGCAGCTCTCAACTCCTGATTGCTTGTGGACAACAATTTTGGCAATTTCTGAGTGGGGACAGCCATCAATCTTGGTCTAGAATCCTTGGACGGAGGTTGGGGATACTTCCAAGTGGCTGGACAGCAAGTTGTTGTTTGACGTTGGAAGCTATGGACCTCAATTTGAGCATGTACTGGGTACCAAACAGCAATGTACAATTGCTGGAATAGAGTTGCAGTCAACACAAAATCAGCAATTTTGAAGATACCCGGGAAAGGGAATTAAGGAGGGGAAGAGGCCGGTTAGAGTAAGGGGCATGGAATATCCAATTTCAGATTTCCGGATGAGAGGAGTTAATGTCGCTAATCTGGAATTCTGCTACAGGTGTGCGGGGTTGAGGAATTTTGAGAGGGAATATGAAGTTTTGATATTCAAAATAATTCCAAATATAGTGTGGAGGGGGGCTGCTGCTACGGAAATTAGTGGAGACGTTAATTAAGGATTAATGGCTAGATTGGAGAGAGAAAAACCCAATGAAGTGGGGCCGGCCAAATAGAGAGAGGGAAGAGGGGAATTATGATTAATTAAGTGGGGCCCACACATTATTTAAAGCATTAAAGAAAATCTGAATTAAAATTCAGATTTTATTTGAAAGAGAGGTTTCCAAAATTAAGTTATAGTATTAGGAAAGCTTTTTGAATTTCAAATTTGAATTGAAACTCATTTAAGTAACTTTCCTAATTTATTGGACTTAATTTAGGAAAGCAATTAATGCCTCTTTGAAATTTGAATTTCAAATGCTTTGGCTTGGGGGAAAGATGGGCCGGTGGGTGGAGGGTTGGAGGCCGGCGACTAGATGGCTGGCCGGCGGGTGGTGGAATTATCCGGCTGCTTGGGCGGCCCAAGGAGGCCGGCGGGTGAGCCCTTGTGGGGGTGGGATTTGAGCGGATGGGGAAGCTTCGGTTGGGTAGTGGAAGAAGAAGATGGATGGAGGGAGAATTCGGAAAAAGCTACAAACCTCAAATATCTCCATCCCAAGAACTCACAAAGAGATCTTGGGAATTTCAGAACTCATAAAGAGATCATTCTCCTCTCATGAACTCACTAAGAGATCACACAAGTAGAATAAACTTTTCATTAACAATTCATCATCCCAAAATACAAAACTAGCCTATAAATAGGCTTCATGAAAAGAAATAAAAAGACTAAAATGCCATTCGGGCTACAATACTACATGACCACCTGTAAGGGTATAAAGGAAAAAACAACAATATAAAATAAACTAGTACAGAAAATATATAAATAAATAACTCAAGATCGTAGCCGTTGATCTCCGATGTCCTCATCAATAAAGCTTATGACAGCATCAGAACTCTATCTCATGTGAAGCATTTGAAGTTGAACAACAACAAAGGAACTACGACGCGTCGAAGGATGTGAAGAATCTTGCGTATCGTACAAACCCTACCTTTCGTGAACTAGGCGAAGTCAAGCAGGGAGCAGGGACGAAGCACTTGCGATGCGCGAAAAATGTCTACGGTCGCAACAAGCACGCTTCTGTCGTTACTTTCGATCCAATAGGAAGAATATCGAATTGCCGTGACTTTTGATATGATCGGTAGGGAATGTAGTCGACGAAGGCGAAGAAGATTTTAACGATTCGCCAAAGTAGGCGAAGTCAGAAGAAATGAAATACCGAATGAGTTGAACAAGTTAGGGATTAGCTTTTAATTTTTCTTGTTATTTTTTGAGGCGAAAGCCTCATGGAAATAAGGCGAGCACGCCTTAGGAAAATAGAGGCGTATGCCTTACAAAGCTTGTGAAAGGTGTCCGCCTTGATGCGTTTCAGTCCGCAATTGTGCTAAGGTGTGCCTCAAGTTGTGCAATTTTAAACAGTGCTATCAATAAAGAACTTGTTGAATGCAAATAAATCTTTGTTGTCAAATATAAAAAAGTTGAGAGGTGGACAAATTTAAAGTCCTATTTGGCGCAAAAAGGTTCACTCATTCATATGGTATTAACTATAAAAACTTTTTCTCTTGTTGTCATGCTCAACACTATTCGAGTTTTGCTTTCTCTTGCGGCAAATTTTGTTTGATTTCTACATTAAGTTTATATCATGAATGCTTTTCTTAATGTGAAACTCGAGGACGAAGTATGCTGAAGATCCCACCTAGATTAAGAAATTAGACAAATTTCAATAAGATACACACTCAAAAAAGGTATATGTGACCTCAAATAATTTTTTGGTTCTTAATTTCACAAAATTTTCAAGTAAGTTAAAAAGTGTGGTACATTTATTGTCAAGTTGATCATACTCTTTTTATCCAGCTCTCACTAAAGGTAAAAAAATGTGGTTCTAACCGTGTATATAAAAATAATATTATATTGACCAAGTGATTTGAGGAAGAGTTATTTAAATTAAAAAGATTTTTGATAAGAGAATTTGAGGTAAAATATATTGGAAATTTAGAAGATTTTTTTTTGGTGTGAAAGTGACACGATCAAATTAATACATTATTTTTGTCAAATGAAGTGTATTCTTGATCTACTTCATGAAATATGGATGCTTTGATATAAGATGATAGAAGAAATTATGGATCCCTTCAAAAAATTGGGATATTCACTAATAGTAGGCCCTTTAATAAAGGTAGACATCAACATTTTGTCGCTAAATTTATCTACCTTTTTATTACTCTTCTTGATATTCAATGTTGGTGTTGTAAGCTAAAACATGAAGCAACCTACAAAGACCATATGGAAGCTGTTAACCACGTTTTTAAGGAATCCTAAAATGACACAATAGGAATGTCTGTTATATAAATTTTTTACAGAAGTTGATTAGGCTGGATATGCATCAGACCAAAAAGTCAGCTCTAGCTATTTTAATTATATATCTTGAAATTTGATTAAATGGAGAAATAAGAAACAAGCCATTGTCTCAAGTAGTGTTGAAGCTAATTACATGGGAGTGTGTTGACCTGTATGCTATATCCAATGGAAACAAAAAAAAGAGAGAAATTCAGAATCAAAGCCATTGTCTCAAGTAGTGTTGAAGCTAATTACATGGGAGTGACACTTGGTATTTACAAAGGAATGCGGTTAAAAAAAAATGTTAGAAGAATTAAACTTTCATGTGAAAAAATATTTAAGTGTGTACCGTGACAACTAGGCTATCATAAGTATTGCAAAAGCTCTATTTACCATAGCAAGACTAATCACATTGAGGTAGCGTAATATTTCCTCTTCGAAAAAAAATTAAAATGAACTATTCCAATTAAACTTTGTTCCAGCAAATTCTCAAACTATAAATATCTTCGTCAAAGCACTTATCTTGAATGAGTGTCGAGAATCTAATCAATAAGTTGGACATGATCAACACATACAACCCAATTTGAGAGTGAGTTTTGTGATAGTCCTATGTGCATGGCCATTACTTTTTCATTACTAATAACTCATCAGTCCATGCATACTTTTCGTCTATGCCAATCTGGCAACTCTTGGAGAACAACTTTTGATCTACAATAATTTTATGAACAA
Organism: Dendrobium catenatum; assembly: GCF_001605985.2. Taxonomy (NCBI): domain Eukaryota; kingdom Viridiplantae; phylum Streptophyta; class Magnoliopsida; order Asparagales; family Orchidaceae; genus Dendrobium; species Dendrobium catenatum. Next base: position 1,112,823 of record NW_021319594.1, read on the forward strand.
CAACATTTAATTACCTAGTGTTGCAGAGAGGATGTTCAAGTGGATGAGTGGCTTTACACTTAAAGATAAAATGCAAAAAAAGTATATAAATGAAAGAGTTGGAGTAGCTCCAATGGAAGATAAGATTAAAGAGAGTAGTGTTAGATGATTTGGTCACTTAAAATGTTAACATTCCGATGGCCCTGTTAGGAGATTAAATGTATTAGATTTGTCATATATTAAGAAAGTTAGAGGTAGATCTAAAAAGACTTGGTTAAAACTTTTAGAAATGATTTTTTTAATAAATTTAAATAAGAATTTGACTCTTAATAGGACATGATGGAGAAAAAAGATTCATATAACCGATCTCATATAGTGAGATAAAAGCTTGATATTGTTGTTGATGTTATAACATTTCGGTACCATTATATTGCAAATTCTGAGTTCCATAATTAAAGAATGATTTTAGTTTTATTTCTTCTACTAATATTTTTTTATCTACCTATTTATCTATAACTTCTCAAAATTTTAAACACAAAATAATAGAATATAATTTAGTCATAAAATCTACTATTTCTTTTTCTTTGCTCTCCTCATTCTAATTTTCAAGCGAAGTCCTTTTTTCCTATTTGCATGAGTCAAAAGCCGTTGAAAACCCACATTTGTTTAATTTTTGCTTTACAGGGCATGCCAATTAACTGATTTGTTAATCATATGTAATTTTCAAAAATTCAAAGCTAAATCCCACAATAGGGGTGTTTGATTTGGTCACAGCCTATGTTGCACCGATACACCTATTTATGAAGGCGTGCTGTATCCGATACACCGATACACGGATACGCCTCCGATACTCCGCCGATACGTGTTGGATACGCCTCCGATACTCCACCGATACGTGTCGGATACGCCAAAGACGTATCCAATTAAAATACTATTTAATTTCAAAAGGACACGTATATCCGATACACGTGTCCGTTGAAAAACAAAAAGAAATCCGAAAAAAAAAGATGTGTCATATTTTCTTCCGCGGCTGCGAGCAAAGTTCTCTCATTTTCGAGATGGATTTGAGTCTCTTGATGATATGAGAATATTAGAAATTACTATTTTTTATATATATTAGAAATTACTAATCTTTCACTTGATGAGCCTGAATTAAAAGCTATGATATTTATTGAAGATTATATAGAAGTTCAAAGACAAACCACTGAAGAAGCTAATCATATCATTCCTTCTATTGAATAGTTGAAACTTTATGTGCTAGACAATTTATGTTTATACTTTTATTGTTGTACTAGACATTTAATGCTTACTTATATTTTGATATTATAAGATACAAGGCTACAAATGATGTTGCTGTCATTTTTTTGTAATTTCAAATATTATGCTTTGATTGCTTTCTTAATTTTTATGTATGATTTATAAATTATAATGTCGTGTCCGCGCCGTACCGGTATCCTGTATTTTTAAGAATTGACGTGTCTCGTATCCGTATCGTGTCGTATCCATGTCGCCGTATCCGTATCGGTGCAACATAGGTCACAGCCTTTTAAGTATGCATGCTTCATCAAATCAGTGATGTCCTCTGAAACTTGCTATGAAAATTGTGTGCATATTTTCTTGGTATACTATTTTATTAAGAATGATTAGTCATATTGTGAGACATTTCCATCCAGGAAACGTGCTTCCAGTTGACCTGCTCCAAGCATTGTTGAGAATGGCACCGACCACAGATGAAGAGCGGAAACTTAGGCTGTTTAATGATAACACAGCCTTACTTGGGCCCGCAGAACAATTCTTGAAGACTGTAGTAAATATTCCTTTTGCTTTCAAAAGGATGGATGCATTGCTATTAATGACTACTCTACCAGAGGAATCCACATTTGTGAAGGAATCATTATCAACTATTGAGGCAAGTCTTTCTCCTGGTCTAACTTAGACTTGGTTTGGGATCGCTTTCTTTCTGCTTCTTAAAGAGGAAGCTTCTTTAAAAAGTAATAAGAAAGCCGACTCAAACGAAGCCTTAATTTGATTACTTTGCTGCTGTTGATATACTGGTATGCAAAAGCTTTCATTTGGGAAAGTGTAGCCCTAGTTAAACTGACTAATCATACAGCAATATTACTGCTCTATTAAATGTTGTTTTGGACATTTATTCAAATACCATGATCTTTCATTTGTTGTTCCAGATGTAATGCTATTTATTTACCATGAACTAAAATATTTTATTAATCTATATCAGGAAGCCTGTAAGGAGCTCAGAAATAGCCGCTTATTCTTAAAACTACTAGAGGCAGTTCTTAAAACTGGTAACCGTATGAATGATGGTACCTTCCGTGGAGGAGCACAGGCATTTAAGCTCGACACTCTTTTGAAGCTATCAGATGTTAAAGGCACTGACGGGAAGACCACTCTTCTTCATTTTGTTGTTCAAGAGATTATCCGGTCTGAAGGTAGACGAGCTGTTCGAGTGGCCATTGAAAATAGGAGTAACTTGAACAACATTACCATCTCTAGTTCAAATTCTGATTATTTCACTGAAGATGTTCCTGAACAATCTGAAGATCATTACAGAACCCTTGGCCTTAAGGTTGTTTCATGTCTGAGCAGTGAACTTGAGAATGTCAAAAGAGCTGCTGGATTGGATGCTGAGGCCTTAACCAGTACAGTGGCAACTCTGGGTCTTAGGTTGGTGAAGACAAAGGAGTTCTTGAACACTGATATGAGAAGCTTGATGGAGGATAGTGGTTTCCATGATTCTCTAAAAGCTTTTGTTGAACACGCTGAGGGCGATATTTCATACTTGTTGGAGGATGAAAAACGAATAAGATTGTTGGTGAAGAACACCACTGATTATTTTCACGGAAGTGCTGGGAGAGATGAGGGGCTCCGACTGTTTGTAATTGTGCGGGATTTTATGGGTATGGTGGACAAGGCTTGCAAAGTGGTTGAAGAATCATCAAAAAAATTGATAAAAATGGCAAGAAGTAAGGACAATCCAGCATCACAACTAATTTCAGAACCACGACTACTGCTATTTCCAACAATTAAGGAACGACATATGGATGATTTTAGTTCAGATGATGAGGAATCTTGATTGTTAATATCAATAGGTACGATTTTTGTTTTACATAGACTTTATCATATGCTTGTCTTTATGATGATACATCAGTTGACAATCACTTCATAATTTTGATTGCCTTCTTAAATGGAAACTGATAGGAAACACTTGTAGATCTCAAGTATTTCCTATCAATCTCTGTAAAACAGCGAGAAATTCTTCCAAAATCCAATGAAAATCAGGAAAAACAGTAGATTTTATTGCAAGAAATCAACTAACGAAAGAAAAACAAACAAGATACAATTGATCCTCTATTCGAGAGGAGGATGGATCTCTCCCAAATCTCTAAACGCCTCTAGAGCCCACAAAGGAAATCTAAATCTAAGAGATCTCAAATTTCAGCTAAATTCAAGATGCCATAACCCTAAGAAAACAGTCTTTGATACATACAAATCAAAATGAAATCCCTAAACAGTCCCTACATTCAAATTTCCCTCCCAAATCCCTCAAAAATCCTTCCTAAAAAGGTCGGTCAGCTCCTGCGGTGCGTGCGGTTAAAATAGGAGGCGGAGGCGTTCCGTCTCATTCACGTCTGGGCCGGTCCCGCGTGGACCGGTCTAACAGAAACTGATGGAACAAATGGGAAGCCAATCAATCAAAGAATTAATTGGTACATGATTGCTGAAATGTACACACAAAATTGATTTTTATGGTTATAGACGTGCTTCCTATTGGGAATATATTTGATTTGGTTTGCAGAAGGGTAGCTTTTGACGACTGTTACTAAGAGCATCTCCAAAAATTCTATTTTTCACTTCAAAATGCAGTGAAAATAAAAAATGTCGTGATTCATCTCCAATCGAACTTCATTTTACGCGCTTCTGCGAAGGTAACCGTCTTTCTCCTCTTTCGCGCGTTTGTTCGGCAAATCTGATTGAGACAGAAAAATCGCGTTGGTGAACAATGCAATGCCAATATTGGCGTCGCACTGTTCACCCGCAATTAAATAGTGGAAGATTTGGCATTCGGCTGGAGCGATCGAACAATGCTATATGCATATTTGGCGTTGGAGATGCTCTAATTACATCTGTTTGGGTCTATTGATCCTTGATGATAGTTCAGTGACACTACATTTGTTGATCCTTTTTGATTGTTCAGTGACTGTTTGCAATCTTAAGATTTATTATAGTCATAATATTTGAGAAAATGAACACATTTGGTTATTTTGTTATCTTATTGCAACTCTTAAAGTTCATATCTGAACTTTCTTGGTTGTTTACTCAGGTGGCAACTCGGCAGATCCTTTCAGTTTACATTGTGAAGATTTTTTGGAAGCTGGCTCTGTTATTCTGAGCTTGTGGTGTACATAGGATACTGGGAATGCTTTGCAAGCTTCCAATGGATGGAGCTCAAATGTTTGGATGAATTTTTGCAGCCTCTATTTGTTGCTGATTCACAATTACATGTAGAATTAACTGCTGATATTGATTGTAGCCTGTTTATAAGAAGAAATTATTATGTGCAAATACTGGACGGTCTGGAGGCCAATTAGAACGTACCACGTCATCCGGTACACATCGTTACCCAGCACCAATACCGAGCAAAAAAGTGATGTGGTGCATTCTGATTGGCCTCCAGATGACGTCCGGTGTCTGCACAAAATAATTTTTCTTTCTTTTATAAGAGGCTGCAATTATCTTGCATTAGAAAGTTCAAGGGTTTGATTCTTTTTTTCTTATTTTGAAATTTTGTTAGGTATATAAGAATGATGTTAGCAGGCAATTTTTTACACCTGAAAATATGTATATATATTCTATTCCCAATTCATTGATATTTAGACTTTGTAAGCCATAAAAATCAGCCACATCATTTCTAGCAATCATTTTGCAAAACAAGCTGGATAATTGGATGAAAAATTATTTATATTAAAGAATGAACCCAAACACTAAGCCTTGAACTAGTTCAAGATTCTACCAAGGCTTCGTTAGGGACAATTTTTTTATTGCCGCGTAAAATAGTTTTCAAAAATAAAAATTAAAATTTTTTATTAAAAAGCTACTTGAAGAAGCAGTAAAAAAGCGGTCACAAATAAAGCTTAAATCAACATATGCATGTATATTTGTGATGTATGTAAATATCATTAGTGCCCTCTTATTAAAATGATTGGCTAATTAGATTAATGAATCCATAGAGTGATGAGTGTCTTGAGGCTTTTAGTATTCTTCTTGATGAGTGAAATTCATATAGTTTAGGAAATCTTGATGAACCAACAATAAATAAAATTTATATGACTAATGGATTAATTATGTCTAAGCAACTTACTATACATAAGACATGATTGATAATCTACTAACTATCTAAGTAACCTACTAAGAGCATCATAATGAGTAAAGGGAAATATTAAATACCTTAATGAGCAAAGGGAAAAACCCACAACTTGGATTAATTGAAATATACTAAATAATAAGAGCTAGCTAGCAATCAAATATACACATAATTATAAGGCCGTATCAAGCTACAATAGTCAACCAATATTATTGCACCTTAAATAATTATAATTAGATCATTATTAATCAAGATTTATTAAGCAAACACATAATTAAGAACTTAATTATATAATATTTCTAGATTTCCATTATCATAACCATTTTAGGGAAGGCTCGCAATAGCTCTACATGAATCAAGGAACGGGACATGGGGAAGAATAGGGTATTGACAAAAGTGCTTACTGAGTCCCCCACTAATGACTAACATATTACTAAACGCATGAGAGGCCCACGCAATTTATGAAACTACAATTTTACTAAATCAATAAACTCTCATGGGTTTATCGCCCGACCACCGACAATTGACTACTATTGCCCGACTAACTGTCATCACCCAATCAATCTTGTATGATTTTTATCTTCTAATTACCATCTCTTAACTATCGCTAACACTCTTCATTGTTTTCCAACATTTTCTTATATAACCACAAGAAGTCAAGCTTGTGTTCTATATTTGATAATCCTTTTGTTTTTGTATTGAGGGGAAGAATATGTTTTTGTAACCTCGCATACAAAATCAATTATTTCAAATTTGCGAAGTTTTTTCCCTTTATATTATGTGCATAATTTATGTATAAGATTAAGTCAATAAATTATCTCTTTTACCCCACTTTATATTTATACATATATCTTACATGTTGGCAAAATGAACTTCAAGCGGATAGCCCTTCACTTTGCGACCACAAATTAACTCATCGCACAAGTTGATGTGCAAATAGTAGGGACCATAACCTTCTTCATCCCAATTAACTTCCAACCTAATCTTAGTTTGAATAAGCCTGAAGTGTGAGAGAAGATCGGTGGATATGTAATTTATAATTATATTAAAATAAAATTATAATAGAATGGACTTGAAAATTATTAGATTTATAAAGATATTAATGTAATATAAGCTCTTATGCAGATCATTAATATAAATACAAATCTGATAATTTTCAAGCTTATCTTGATATAATTTGTACCGGAACATTTTGATAGGTTTTTTTTTTTTTTCAATCTACTTTGAATGACACTCAATAGCACTCAAGTCTTAACGTTATTTAAACCATTTTAATTACATTTAAATATACTAAAAAGTTATTAGATAGGAAATATAAGTTTGAAAAGAAAAATCAATTAAAGATCAAATACGAACAATTTCACAATTCCATCACAACGGTCAGGATGGCCGAGTGGTCTAAGGCGCCAGACTCAAGTTCTGGTCCTCGAGAGAGGGCGTGGGTTCAAATCCCACTTCTGACAATTTTTCTCATCTTTTTAAATTTCATTTTACCTTCTTTTTAACAATTTGACTTATAAGGTTACGAACACCAGAATTATCTATTTATTAAAAAAAAAAATAATTTGTAAATAAAATAAAGAATTTATGTTGAAATTTTTTATCAGCAAACATGGCAGATAAATTTTTTTAATCTAATGTAGTTATATTTGGTCAATAATCTTTGGATAGCTTTGAAATCATTCCCATAATAAGAAATATAGAAAATCTAGATGTTAGAATTAATTTCTTATATTTTATTGAACTGATTTTAAGTTAGAATAAATTTTAATTATTTCATAAAATTTTTTAATGATATATTTTAAGACTATATTTATTGATTATTTCATCATATTAAAAAAATTGTTCCAAGCAAAATCTTAATCATTCGAGATTCATAAAATTTGTTTTGCTCAATCGCTTGTTAAATTGAGGATAAATTTTACCTAAACCCTAAAAGTATCAAACACCCTTATGTTTATAATAAATTTGATAGAAAAGCATCAATTTTTTTAAATTAATGTAGAATATTTAGATCAATCTTTCGTAGTTATATTCTTCGTAAAACATCTCAATTTTACAACAAACAATTTTCCTAAATTAATAAAAATATTTAGCAATAATGTTTTGCTATTTTAACTAATTGTGCTTATTGCTACAAATTTGTTTTGTTTGTGAGCAAAATTAAAATTTTAACTTCTAAATAAGAGATTTATTTTCATAAATTATTCACATTTTATTGTGAATAGAAAAACCATAGGCAACCTCTAAATAAGCCATTAAATTAATATGTGCACTTTATATGAATTTTTATAAATCCAATTCTTGTAGAAATTATAATAATAATTTATGATTTTGATTAATCAAATGGTAATTTTATATTAACAACTAAAAATATATTTATTCTAAAAAACTACTAACTGTTAGATGCTAGAATATTTGTGATATGAAGGATTTGTCATCCTAGCATTTTAAGAAACAATAGCCCAAACTTAAAAGAAAATCATATTTTTAAGAATTTTTTTTTTCACTCACAAATTAGGTGCTGATTTCTTGAGGAAGCATATCAAACCTACTTTTATTGTATATTTTGTAAAAAACAAGAAGGGAGAAGATCTACAATATGATGTGGCATTTCTGAGTCGTATATATAAAAATAGATTTGATACGCTTCCTCAAGAAATCGACACCTAATTTGTGAAGGAAAAAAGAAAAAAAGTTTCTTAAAAATAGGGTTTTCTTATAAACATCGCAATTAGAGATGATGGGATTGAAGAAGTGCAACCTAAGGCGGGTCCTAGTGGCAATCTATAAGATCCAACTCAAATATATCGACAATTGAATGCCCGATTTGCCTTGTTGAGTTCATCCAAGGAGAGAAGGTCCTGTCAGTATCGAGCTGTAACCATATATTCCATGTTCGATTCATCGACATATGGCTTTCCTAGCGCTCATCCTGCCTGACCTGCCTCCATTCACTCCTCAATAGATCTGTGCCATTGTTTGCATCGATGTTTGGGAACTACCGCAGGAGATGGACGACAACCTTTTTAATAGTGTCTTTTAAAAATAGTAATAGCATTATTTAATGGATTCAAAAATAAAACAATGTTTTAAAACAAATCTAAATTCCTAGATATTTTCCCCAACCTTTTGGAATAATGAAGGATTAATTTTTTTTGGGGGTGCAGATTTCTCTTAAAGAAAATTCCTTATAATTAATTACATCTAAGAGAGATGCTTGCATGAAAAAAAAAAAAATCAAAAATTTAAAAAAAAAATTCTATTTTTATAGTCAAATATGACATTCAGAATAGCATAGTATGTTGAAAAGATAGAAATAATATTTACAATGAATTTTTTAAAACAAAAAACATACATTTTTAGATATTCTTCCCTACCTCACATCACTACAGAAAAATCATTCTTTTTTTAATGATTTTTTTAATATAAATAAAATAGCCCGAAAGCCCAACCATTTTCTTCCTCATTTTTTCTCATTTCTTTGATTGTTACATTGACTTTACATGGAAAGCACTGCCACATTCAATCTCTCAATGTGCTCCTTAACAAGTTACACAAAAGTAGAAGAAGAAAATACATACTGATGAATAGCTTGTGTTAAGATAACTAATAGACTAAGTTGAGCTACGTATATTTATATGGCCTTTACATTCTACGGATTTCGCCCTAATCCTCAACTACAATTTCACATAATGGAAATATATCATTAATTCCAAATTCAAGAACTAAAAGGAAATTCCTCGAGAAAATAAAAAGGAAAAAAGGGAAACCCTAGCCAAAGAGGTCAACAGCTAGATGCCAACAAAATAAATCTTACTAAATATTAACCATTGTTGTCAGATCGAAATTGGTAAGGAATTCATCGAGAAAAATAACATGGAGGGTGGTGTGAAGCAGCTCATCTTGGTCTATTTGTTGAGAGTTTTGACTGCCAACCAATAGATTTTGGATTTGAGTCTTTAATCAAAACCAACGAGCTCACGCTACTCACGAGTTCATTTAATTTAATTAAGAGTTTCTTCGGGATAGTTTTCATAGTGCATTCTAAAGCAGCTTCTTAGTAAAAAAAACGTCTTAAAAGCAGTGAAAAAATAATGGACAAAACTATTCCAAACAAAGTCTAATTTAGATGAGGTAAATATTTAAGATAAATTGGATGATAAATGACATTAAACAAGTTAAATATAAATATATAGGTAAACATTGAATTGCTATGATCAAATAAAATTTTATTTGTAATTGTGTTTGGCTCAAATACAAACTACTTTTCTTTAGGAGTGTCAATATTTGACCCGCCCTGAAAATTTTGGGTTCGGGTTAACCTGTTTGAAAAATAGGACTGATTCGGGTTACAAATTCTGACCCGATTGAAAATTTGGGTTGGGTTTGAGTCAACCCGAAAACCAAAAATCAAACTGAATGTCTTGGGTTATGTTTGCCCCACACTCGTGGCCTAGTGCTTGCCCCTACACCCATGTTTGCACCCGCGCTTGCGCTCACACCTGCGCTTGCACCTACAATCGCTCCCTAGCTCTCGCGCTTTTGCTACTACCTCATCTGCTAGCTTCCTTACCATTGTGAGTCGTGGCATATGCGCTTACTCGCTCATACCTAGTGGCCTCATGTTTAGCGGGTTGACCCGGGTTGAGTTTTGGTCTACATATCTAACCCATTTTGCAATTCAGGTCTAGTTCAGGTTAGCTGAATTTGACCTGGGTCAAATCCAGGTTTAACTTGAACCCACTATGAATACCCATTTTAACACCCTTAAATTTGCTTTGTTTTTATTTATTTATAAAATGAAGTATTTACTTAAATTTGCTCATAATGTCGGTGAGGTTCAATAGGGACCCGTATGCTAGAAAATCTTGGGTAGCCCACTAGATGGTACAGTTGTTTGTCAAATCTCTCGTGGGCCCATCAACAAACCAATATTATTACCATCCAATGTAACCCTTATGGTCCTTATCTCACATGTCACCTCCCACCTATTCTTTATTCCTATGTTGCCCTTTCTCTTCAAGAAAATTAAAATCCCTTTAAAAAAACTCCCTTCTCTGCCCCCCTAGCATATTTCCTCCACGCCACCCTCTTTTTTTTTTCCCGACATTTAAGTCAAATTAAGACAAATTCACACACATCACATATACATGACTTGAACTCAAGATCTCTAAATTGATAGCCAAAGCTCTCAACTAATAGACACACCACCCTCTATGTTGTTTTTCTCGAAGATTCCTTTGCAATTTCAATTCGATAACAATGGCTAATATCCAATGAGATTTATTTTGTTGGCATCTAGGAGTTGACCTCTAGGGCTAGATTTCTAGATTTGTTCTTTTTTGATCTTGGATTTGGAATTAATGAAATAGTTCCATTTCGTAAAACTGTAATGCGGATTGGGAGAAATCCATAGTATGTGAAGGCCATGCTGATATTTTATTTTTTTAAGAGGTTTTAATTTTCCTGAAGGGAAAGGGCAACATAGGAATAAAGAATAGGTGGGAGGTGACATGTGAGATAAGGACCACAAGGATTACATCATATGTTGATAATAAGGGAAAATTATTAAGTCCGATGTCCGGATTCATCCGGAAACCAATCCAGACGCGCCACGTCACCCAGATACACTTGGGCCCAGTGAATATGGTGACATGGCGCATCTGGATTGATGTATGGATGGTCCGGTCACCGGACGTAATAATTCACCGATAATAAGGCCCTCCTGATATTGAATGCGGTGTTGAGTAGGGGTGTCAATTCGGGTCAACGGGTCGGGTTCGGGTCGAACCCGGAACTGTTCGGGTCAACCCAAACCCGCCCCGTTTTTAAAAACGGGTTAGGTTTCCGGACCCGAACCCGACCCGACACGAATGACCCGGAATAACTAAAAGGAAAGTCCTCGAGAAAATAAAAAGGAAAAAAGGGAAACCCTAGCCCAAGAGGTCAACACCTAGATGCCAACAAAATAAATCTTACTAAATATTAACCATTGTTGTCAGATCGAAATTGGTAAGGAATTCATCGAGAAAAATAACATGGAGGGTGGTGTGAAGCAGCTCATCTTGGTCTATTTGTTGAGAGTTTTGACTGCCAACCAATAGATTTTGGATTTGAGTCTTTAATCAAAACCAACGAGTTCACGCTACTCACGAGTTCATTTAATTTAATTAAGACTTTCTTCGGGATAGTTTTCATAGTGCATTCTAAAGCAGCTTCTTAGTAAAAAAAAAAACGTCTTAAAAGCAGTGAAAAAATAATGGATAAAACTATCTCAAACAAAGTCAAATTCAGATGAGGTAAATATTTAAGATAAATTGGATGATAAATGACATTAAACAAGTTAAATAAAAATATATAGGTAAACGTTGAATTGCTATGATCAAATAAAATTTTATTTGTAATTGTGTTTGGCTCGAATACAAACTACTTTTCCTTAGGAGTGTCAATATTTGACTCGATCTGAAAATTCTGGGTTCAGGTTAACCTGTTTGAAAAATAGGACTGATTCGGGTTACAAATTCTGACCCAATTGAAAATTTGGGTTGGGTTTGAGTCAACCCAAAAACCAGAAATCAACCCGAATGACCTGGGTCATGTTTGCCCCACACTTGTGGCCTAGCGCCTGCCCCTACACCCATGTCCGCACCCGCGCTTGCGCTCGCACCTGCGCTTGCACCTGCACGAGCCTCGCCCCCTAGCTTTCGTGCTCTCGCTACTACCTCACCTGCTAGCCTCCTTACCCTTGTGAGTCGTGGCACATGCGTTTACTCGCTCATACCTAGTGGCCTCATGGTTAGCAGGTTGACCCGGGCTGAGTTTGTGTCTACGTATCTAACCCATTTTGCAATTTGGGTCTAGTTCAGGTTAGCTGAACTTGACCTGGTTCAATTCCAGGTTTAACTTGAACCCAATATGAATACCCATTTTAACACCCTTAAATTTGCTTTGTTTTTTTTTTTAAAATGAAGTATTTACTTAAATTTGCTCATAATGTGGGTGAGGTTCGATAGGGACCAGTATGCCAGAAAATTTTGGGTAGCCCACTAGATGGTCCAGTTGTTTGTCAAATCCCTCGTGGGCCCATAAGCAAACCAATATTATCACCATCCAATGTAATCCTTACGGTCCTGATCTCACATGTCACCTCCCACCTATTATGTATTCCTATTTTGCCCTTTCTCTTCAAGAAAATTAAAACCCCTTAAAAAAAGAGCCCTTCTCTGCACACCCCCCCCCATATTTCCTCCACACCACCCTCTTTTTTTTTTTTCCCGACATTTAAGCCAAATTAAGGCAAATTCACACACATCACATATACATGACTTGAACTCAAGATCTCTAGATTGATAGCCAAAGCTCTCAACTAACAGACACACCACCCTCTATGTTGTTTTTCTCGAAGAATTCCTTTGCAATTTCGATTCGATAACAATGGCTAATATCCAATGAAATTTCTTTTGTTGGCATCTAGGAGTTGACCTCTAGGGCTAGGTTTCTAGATTTGTTCTTTTTTGTTCTTGGATTTAGAATTAATGAAATAATTCCATTTCGTAAAACTGTAGCTGGGGATTGGGAGAAATCCATAGTATGTGAAGGCCATGCTGATATTTTATTATTTTATTTTTTGAAGGGGTTTTAATTTTCCTGAAGAGAAAGGACAACATAGGAATAAAGAATAGGTGGGAGGTGACATGTGACATAATGACCATAAGGATTACATCAAATGGTGATAATAAGGGAAAATTATTAAGTCCGATGTCCGGAAACCAATCCAGACGCACCACGTCACTCAGAAACATCGGGGCCCAGTATATATGAGTGACGTGACGCATCTGGATTGATGTATGGACGGTCCGGTCACCGGACGTAATAATTCGCCGATAATAAGGCCCTGCTGATATTGAATGCGGTGTTGAGGGGACGGGATTAGGAATTATATATATATATATATCTTTTAAAAAGTAAATATTTAAAAATTCAACTAATTTATTAAACTTTGTAAAAATTAAACAAAATCAGATAAAATAATATAAAGTATTAAATACATAGTTTAATAAATACAAAAATACAAAAAATTAATTTCCATATTAAAGAATACGAAATTTTTTTTCCCGTTCCGCTCATTTTACTAAATTAATAAATGGTGAAGTGCCTTTTAAAATTTGGCAATTTCAATAATTAAAATATATTCTACTAAGCAAGTTTTTGCAAGAAAATAAATAGCCATTGACATAATGGCTTAAAAAAAAGTTCATAGAAGAAAAAATGGAAATCATAAACAATGTAGCCAAGAAACTATAATTAGATCTCATTAAAGGGAGAATGCAAAGGCAATGATGAGGAAGGATTTTCATTGTTCTTTAATTTCTTTTTTCATTAATCTGCTTGCAATATATAGAGAGAGAATTCTGCCTCATTCAATCAAACAATACATTGAAATCACATTTATAACCTTCCTTAATCATCTCAATTTTATAGAAATCTATCAAAATTTTCTAAATTAATAGAGAATATTTAGATTCATCAACTTTCCTAAATGAATATCAATAATTTATATCCTTCCAAAAACTTATCAATTTTATAGCCATCAATTTTCCTAAATACATTAAAAATATTTAGCAATAATGTCTTTCTATTTTAACAAATTACACATATATTTGTGTGCTAAATTAATATTTTATATTCTATTTTTTTTTCATATATAACCTTATTCACATGTTATTGTGAATATAAAAAATTCATATACATAATCAACCTTTAATTATGTATCCCACTCACAAATCATCAAGCTAGTTTTGGAGTTGAGCCATCAAGATACCCCTCAAAGTCAAACCCGTTTACGTCAAACAATTTTAGGATTTGAGATTTTCACAATGGTTAATTTTCGACTGTAATCAGAATGTTGATAACAGATTTCACATTAGGCATAAGAAATTTTAGCTCGGTATATCAACAATTTTGACAACTAGCAAAGATTGAGATGAGGTAGATGATTGAGAGGGGTTTTCTATGGGGAAGAAGAAACAAAACAAACAAAGAAATACAAAACTCGATATCAGGCTTAGGGGTGTCAATTTCGGGTCACGGGCCAGGTTCGGGTCGAACCCGGAACTGACCCGGCACTATTTGTGTTCGGGTCAACTCAAACTCGACCCGGTTTTGCAAATGGGTAGGTTTTTCGAACCCGGAACTGACCCTACACTATTTGTGTTCGGGTCAACCCGAACTCGACCTGGTTTTGCAAATGGGCCAGTTTTTCGAACCCAAAACCGACCCTCTTCGGGTTTGGGTCAACCCAAACTTGAAATTTTTGGGTTGGGTGGTCGGGTCCAATATTGACACCCCTGATTCAGGCTATAGGGCACTAGTTCTGCTCTTTTACCATGTTGAACTGCTACTCCTGCTTCGTTGAAGGAGTTCCAAACCTGAGATAGGCATAGGCAAACAAACACAAGAGGAAAACAAAGAGGAGAAGAGAAACATAGTAGAAAGCTTTTTCTCATTCTATTGTATATCTCTTACAATCTCTACTCTATACTTACATAAGTATATAAACCAGTGTATAGAAAATGACATATAGTTTAGATTAAAGTGGTTAGAGATAAATGGTGATGATGCTAGTTCAAAGAAGAGTGTTATGTTGTACAAATGTAGTGGAAACATAATTGCAATTTGATATGTTGGCTTGCTTATCATAGGTATTGTATATTGAATACAATTAAAACAACGTTAACCCTAAAATTTGGTGAACAACAAGAGCAACACCAAGATGACACAAAACATGCCCAAATTTGCTCAAATACGATGGGTAACATAGATATCAAGTAATTCATGCAAATAAAAAGGGAGCATTCAATATAAGTTTGTTGTGGGCTAGAAAATTCATGGCAATAAAGTAAGTGAATTTTTCATCTTAACAATACACAAATATCCAGCACACAAATATGTAATTGAAGAAAGGGTAGAAAAAACATCATAAATTTTTAAGTGGAAAGCCCAAAGAGAGAAAAACCATGGGGCCTCGCTCAGGTGAAAAGTTTCCACTAGATTTGACAGAGTTATAAAGTTTAACCCATCTCTTGACTTAAAGGTAGTGGTATTACAATAGTTTGGAGAGTTGGGAGAAAGTTTGATGGTGATCGAGTGAAGTCTGACTATGGTCTGGTGAAAGTCCGACGACGGGCGGCGGCCGAGTGGAAGTCTGGTGGTGGTAGGCGACCGGGCGGTGATCCGACAATGGTCTGGCAGGAGTCCAATGGCGATTGGTGGCCGGGTGAAAGTTTGGCGGTAGTTCCCCTTGAGGGAACATCAAAGGGAGTAATAAAATTTGAAGGAGAATAAATTTTAGAGCTAAGATTTGAAGGTGAAGGATTCAAACACACATTTCTTCTATTTGTGATGATGAAGGTAAATGTTTGAAGGTTAAGTGGCAAGCAAAGTCTTATTATTAGAATATATTTCAAAATCATTTAATGTATCAAAATTGGTGACAATCATGACTCTTACATACCTTGGGTTTGTGAGAGAAGTTTTTTAATCTCCTTTATAAGACTATTTAAAGAGAGAAAAAAAAAAAAAACTAGGAAGCAATATTAAACGTTTAATTATGTGGATCAAATTAAAGCACATACTTAGACCCATACCATACACCTTTATTATTAGATAATTTGATGTAGGTCAATGCTACACCATAGTATCACCAATGGCTTGAAGAGAGTACTATGATCTACTCTCCGTTATATCTGCTCGGCCACCATTGAATTATTATTATGGTGTAGGATAGAGAGTTGTTGACAAAATTTCAATAGAAAAACAATATAATTTTTAATAAAAATTTCTTAAATTCCATACGTAATAGCCTTATACCAACAAAAATTTCATCGACAAATTGTTATAACATACCTTCTTATTTCGATGATTTTTTCATGCAAATAGTGATTAATATTCTGTCATTTATTCATTGAAATAATGACAAAACAGCAATCAATTATATTACTGACAAATATTTTCTATCGAAAAATCAACCAATATTCTAATTTTAGATAAATTTCCCGTTTTTTTACGTAGAAAAAATCCGACAATGATAGCTTGTTTTTTTTGAAGAGCCTCTTTCCCACCTCCCTTAAAGAAATGATTGATATAGGCTAATTAATCTATTCCATTGCGCTTACTTTTCTAGAGGCTGTAGATATAAAGCTGAGCCACTCAACTATTTCATCCTTTGAAGAGAATGCTAACATATACCATAGCCATCCACTGATTTTGAGCTAAAGTCTCTCCACATATAAACTCACTTAGGAATAAAATATATGTTTGATACGTCATGCAAAAATTATCTTGATCGGACACGAATCTCGAGGCAAAAGGCTAGTTGGAAACTTCAAAATTTAATTTCGGGAGCATCCAAACTCCGATTTCAGCGAGCTTATAGTCAAACTGAGCGTCTCGGAAATACGAACCCGACGACACCAAGTTCAACTCAATCCGAGCCCAAATGAGTCCAAATCAAGGGCTCAAAGTGCTGTCGGAAGGTTCAAACAGCAATTTGAGTTATCGAACGGTCTCCGATTTCGACGATCTTATACTCGAATCGAACGGCTCGACGAGACAAATCCAACGAGCCCAAGATTGCTGAATTCCGACATCATTAAGACCTCCAAATGTCCAATGAACAGTGCACGATCTAAGGGTTCACTATCGGCCGTCCATTCGAACCACTCCCTATTCGCCCTTGATCTCACACCTATTTACGGGCCATGCCACTCCAGAAAATCTATAAATAGAGCCCTTATTCTTCACAATAGGGGATCCAAGCAAGAGAGAGAAGAAGAGAAGAGAAGGAAGAAGAGAAGGAAGGAGCTCCTCCTCGACAGTCGTCGGACCACCGCAGAACCTCGTCGGACCACCGCAGGAACCTCGCCGGACCACCACAGGAGTTTCATCGCACCACCGCCTTAAGGCCCGACGCTCAGATCCGATACTCTGCTTAAGACCCGACGTTCAGGCCCGACATTCAGACCCGACACTCTGCTTAAGGCTCGATGCTCAGACCCGACGTTCTGCTTAAGACCTGACGTACAGACCCGACGTCCCGCTGAAGACCCAACATCATGTTTAAGACATGACGTTCTGCTGAAGGCCCCTTGTTCTGCTCAAGGCCAGACTGTCAACACCCGAACTTCCAAGTGACATTGGGTCTAATACTTGACTCCTATCGAATAGTTACTAATTGTAAATCTGATCGTCCTTAGAGGAGATTCAGTCCTTTGTAATCAACCCAAAGTCTAGTGGAATCATTTTCAACTGGGCTAGGCCTCGTGGTTTTTCCCTTTTTAAGGGTTTTCCACGTAAAAAATCTTGTGTTCTCTGTGTGTGAGCTAGTTATACGTACAACGTTAAGACGCAGAATTAAATCTCTATCGCCGCGTATTTTCTAGTCCGCAACAAATATATTTTTGATAGATTTGTAGAAATCAAAATCATTAAAAACAGAAGTAAGAGATTAATCATTTACAACGAAAAAAAATAAAATATGTAACATGAATGACTAACAAATATGTTCCAAAGATTTTTCTCTCGTCTCTCTCTTCTTCTCAATTTTCAATTTCTTTCGGGCCAAACAACCAAGTGAAGAAGTCGATGGGATGAGTATATATATATATATATATATATATA
>NW_021319594.1:1132240-1164254 GCF_001605985.2 Dendrobium catenatum
TGGCGGAATGATCGTCATAGGCTAAGACATAACTATTTATATTTAACATATTTAAATAAAATTAATATTTCTTATTTATTAAACACATTTTTATTATTTAAATTTTAATTAAAAATAAATTAAATATATTTAATTAAAAAATAATTAGGCAATAATTTTAATTAAAATGAAACTGTAAAGTATTAATTGCATGACCGATCTCCAAATTTGAGATGCCTATAGTCGAATCGGGCGGCTCGACGAGAAAAATGCAAAGGCGATGATGATGAAAGATTTTCATTGTTCTTTGATTCGTCTCTAATCTACAAAGCAATATATATAGAGAATTATGCCTCCTTCAATAAAGCAATACATTCAAATCACAGTTACTTCCTTCCTTAAACGTCTCAATTTTATAGAAATCCATCAAATTTTTATAAATAAATGAATAATATTTTGATCTATCGTTCAAGTTTATAACCTTACTAAAACATCTAAACTTTATAGAAATCCTTCAATTTTTCTGAATTAATGGAGAATATTTAGATTCATCTTTCACAGTTATATCCTTCCTAGAACATCTCAATTTTACAACAATTAATTTTCCTAAATTAATATAGAATATTTAACAATAATGTTTTACTTTATTAACAGATTGTGCTTCTGGTACAAAATTTTTGTATATGTGAGCTAAATTAAACTTCCAAGTTCTAAATAAGCCATTATATTAATATGTGCAATTTATATGAATTTTTATTAAATCCGATTGTTATAGAATTTATAATAAAAATGGATGATTTTGATTAATCAAATGGTAAATTTATATTAATTTCTAAAAAAATATGTATTCTAAGAGCACTGCTGACTGTTTGGTGCTAGAATATTTGTGATACAAAAGGCTTGTCATCTTAGCATTATAAGAAACAGTAGCTCAAACTTAAAAGAAAATTCTATTTTTAAGAAACTTTTTTTCCCTTCACCAATTAGGTCGGGTTAGGTCAACTCGGCTTACCCGAGTTGAGTTTGGGTCTAGGTAGATTAACCGTTTTGCAATTTGGGTTGGGTTCGGGTTAGCTGAATTTGACTGGGGCCAATTCTGAATTAAGTATTACCCGTTTTGCAAAAGGAGTGTAGAGTTTTTTTTTTTTTAATAAATATCCTTACAACTAAAATTTATTCCAAGGGCACTGTCTTTCGACCCCTACTTGTTCATCATGGTATGCTTCACAAATGTGTTCGGGGTCCAAGGGGGTTGTGCCCCTGCGGGGGTTTTTAAGAGCAGTGCCCTTTGGTGTTACAAATTTTAGTTGTAAGGATATTTTTGGATTCTCTTTATTATTTCTCTTTGTATTTGGTTTATCATTCCCTAACAATAACATCTCTACCCAATATGTTTAATTATGTTGCCATGCCTAAAGACCATAGTATTTGCCCCGTGGGCTTAAGGTGGATCGGCCCATGACCGTCCTGGATGCCGTGATTAAGAAGAATCACATCCCGAACGCTGCAAAAGAAGTTGTAGTCGTGAGGGAACCCAGTTAGAAGCAGCGGCCGATGATGTCGTTGAACTAGATATTGAAGAATGAAATGCCGGGAAAAGAAAAATCCAGACATCTGTCATTGGCTTAGAGGTAAATTGCATCGAGAGGGATGCAAACGATGAACGTCGAGGAGATTATCTCCCACAACTAATTCTGGCGGAGGGAGCAGGAGCAATAACACTGGGAGTCCAAGAATTGATGACCACCCCCAATACGAGGAAGGTCGAACTTCTCATACTTTTTTACATCACACAGGTGACGCTGATTATCTACGGTATATTACTTGCATTGATTTTCAGCAAATCCTCACGTGTTACCGGTGAGGAATTAGGAAAAATAAATAAATTAGGAAAACTTCTTATGTTCCTGACTTTATCCCGGTCATCTATAAGTGATGGTTGCAAATATACTTAACAGTCTTATATAAAGAGTGTTCTGAACTAATTTGAATGGTGAACAATGAATGTTAATTTTCTTTTTCTTTCTATAATTTTTAGTACTGACGGGCCACTGATTTCCAGCCTTCACTCATTCCATACAAAGCTGTAAGCTATTGCCATTGAATGTTCTGTAAGATTTGAATTCTTCACCATTCAAATCAGTTCAGAAAACTCATTTATATAAGACTGTAAAGTATATTTACAGCCATCACTTGTAGAGGATCATTTCTATCACAAATGAACTATTATAATAGTAACAATGACCGGGATAAAAGTCAGGAACATAAGAAGTTTTCCTAATTTATTTTTTTTTCCTAATTCCTCACCGGTAACCCGTGAGGATTTGCTGAAAATCAATGCAAGTAATATTCCGTAGATTATCAACGTCACACTATGTGAGGTAGAAAAGTAGGAGAAGTTCTACCTTCCTGGTATGGGAGGAGGCCATCAACTCTTGAACTCTGAAGGTTATCGCTCCTATTCCGTCCGCCAGAATAAGTTGTAGGAGATAATCTCCTCGATGTTCTTCGTTTCTTTTGCATCCCTCTCAATGCAATTTACCTCGAATGTCTGGTTTTTTCTTCTAATTTATAATTTAACGTTATATAAACTTAATTTATTTCTGATCTAGTTTAAAATCTCAAATATTATTGATTAGAATTGCTTTCACTCTCCCCAACTAGCTATTGAATGCATATAAATAGCCCTTTGTATGTAATTTATTATTGATAATTAATAAATTTATATCATAAATCTAAAATTAATTTTGTTAATTACCATATTAAATTTAAATCTATATCTTATTTAACTCTTAAAATTTATATCATAAATTTAAAACTTTTAATATAAATATCTTATCTTCTTAAAGTAGTTATTCAATATATTTGAATAATTCTTGTTAAGAATTTAATAAAGTATAGATTTAAATAAACTAAAGTTTCTTATTTTATAAAACATATTTTGTTTATTCAAATTTTAATTAAAAATAAATTAAATACATATAATTAAAAAATATATTTAATTAGGCAATAATTTTAATTAAAATGAAATTGTTATGTATTATTTAAAACCTCATGATATTAATCCTATGACTAAGTGATCTCCAAATTTGGAATGTCTATAGTTGAATCGAACGGCTTGATGAAATGAATCCCACTCAACCTCTAGTGCTGAACCTCCTCCGCTCAACCACTAGCGTCGAACATCGGCCAACCGATTGATGCCGAACATTCTCTCAAACAAAAATTGGAGACCACTTAGCCATTGAATTAATGTTATGAGCTTTTTAATTTTGCTTTAAGCTCTTGATTTGATCCCATCGATCAAAGGGCCAATTCAAAAGCATTGCCTGTGTTGTGAAGCAAAGGAACTATAATCAGATCCCATCGATCAAAAGGCTAATGTAAAGAGATAATGAGGAAAGATTTTCATTGTTCTTTGATTCATTTCTAATCTAAAAAGCAATATATATAGAGAATTATGCCTGCTTCAATCAAGCAATACATTGAAATCACAGTTACTTCCTTCCTTAAACATCTCAATTTTTATAGAAATCCATCAAATTTTCTAAATTAATAATGAAGATTTATATGATCTATTCACAATTATATCTATCCTAATTTTCATTTGCTTTTTAAGGAAATATATTTTCTCTTTTATTATATTTTCATTTACTCATGCAAGGACAATATATATAAAGTGTATTAAGAACTCTCAATAAGAGAAACTATTTTGTGCGATCACCGGACATCGTCCGGAGTCGAATTAGGATGCGCCACATCACTTTTTTGTTAAGTATCGGATGACGTAGCACTTCCTGACTCACCTTCGGATAATCCGGTGACCGCACAGAATAATTTCACTCTCAATAAAGTCATACAGTCCAATCACATTTATATCCTTCTTAAAACCTCTCAACTTTACTACATCAATTTTTCTAATTAATGAAATAATATATACGAATAATGTCTTACTAAATTAATATTAATTTGTATGTGCACTAAATTAAAATAGTTGGTCCATCATTCAGGGTTATAACCTTCCTAAAACATCTCAATTTTATAAAAATCCTTCAATTTTTCTAAATTAATAGAAAATATATATTTATATTCATATTTCACAGTTATATCCTTTGTAAAATATCTCAATCATAACTACAACCATCAATTTTCTTAAATTAATGTCGATAATTTATGTACTTCCTAAAATTCTTAATTTTACAACCATCAATTTTCCTAAATACTTTAAAAAAAAATTAGCAATTGTCTTATTATTTCAAAATTTTATGCAATAAGGTTCAATGTGTTTAGAAAATGGTTCGAAAAAAGTTCTAACAAAATTTTATAGAACTCAATCATAATTAGAAGAAGATTTTATAGAACTCATAAAGGTGGGGTGTGATGAATAAAATATTTAAGCAATTTGAGGGCAATGACACAATGTAATTGTTGAGACATCATTCTCTAATTAGTTCTGTAAGTGTCATGAACTGTAATTCTTTGGAGCCCTAACTCAACAGATGCTAGCTAGCTTCTTATTGAGGATTTTGATGATCAGGAACTCGCGTTGTCTAGGGCTTTCTTCTCCATTTCGTATGTGCTCTGGCATTGCTTCGGTTTGGTAAATTTCTTCCTTCTCATTTAAAATCAGCGGGATTTTCTTTCGATCTACTTCCTTCAGCCCATTTTTTGATTTTGATGGCAGTGAATTGTTTGAGTGACCCTAGATTTTTGGATGGTAACCAAATTGTGATATTTTAGAGTTGTTTTGTCTTAGACTTCAGCTGCTCCGGAGTGTCCTCCGCTTAAAAATTTCTTCTCATCATGGTTTACCAGCCTTGTTGATCTCGAATGAAGAAATTGTTACTCTTGCAGCACCTTTTGAATTTGCTCTGGTTCGAAAATTTTCGGGGTGTTATCCTCCTCTCGATGCAATTCACAATTTTTTTAAACCTAAAACACTTTGATGATTTCTCTATCACATTGCTTAATCAGAAAATTGTGTTGATTAAGTTAGGGAAGGACTTAGACGATATTGATTTAACTCATATTACTGATGCGACGATTTTCTCTATTAATTTAACTGATGTTAAATATATGATGGGTTCTTTCGAGATTTGATGTATGGAATGATTTATTGAGATTTATAGATTTTATACTATTTATCGATTCTCCTACCGATAACTATGGATTTTATTGATTATGCATTGATTACTGATTTTTGTATATGGATCGATTCAATGATCATGTGTAAGTAGTTGATATTGATTTGACTGATTGACATGCATATTACTTCCGTACTGTGCTTTTATTTCAGTTGTAGGTTTTTGGTGACCTGTTGGGCTTTTTAAGCTCATTATATGTAGTTAATTGATTTCAGGTGCAGAGCCTCCTGCATGAAGCTTCCTTCAGACATTAGTAGTTTTCATAGTTTTTGGTTCTTGCATTGTTTTGTTGCTCGAGTGGCTATTGTATATATTCTTTTGGACTCTACTTTTGGATTGTAATTATGAAATGTCGCAATGTGAATTATAGTTTTATAATGTATTCATTTTCTTTAATGCAATTATCATTTCATGATGTATGTATTGATCTGAGTTAGAAGAAAGAATAAGAAAAATATGTCGATAAATCCTTTCACTATAGATGTCTGAGATGTAACATTTGAATTGTGTTATTCTAGATAATGTTGGTAACGGTTCACCTTTGGTTCATGATACGAGACGGAGGGGTACCGACTAGTACCGGCGGTACTGAGCATTGGTACTGAGAGTATTTCTTATTGAGAGGTACCGAGAGGTGATGATCATATTTATTTAGTATTGCTTATTGAGAGGTATCGACTAGTACCAAGCAATACGAAGCATTGATACTTAGAGTTCATTGGTATCAATAATGAATATGATTAAGGATATATGATTAATGTTGGGGAACTATCGCAAGAGATGGACGACAACCTTTTTAATAGTTTCTTTTAAAAATAGAAATGACATTATTTAATGGATTCAAAAATAAAAATAGAGTTTTTAAAAAAAATCTAAATTCCTAGATATTTTTCCCAACCTTTTATGAATAATGAAGGATTAATTTTATTTTTGGGGATGCAGATTTCTCTTAAAAAAATTCCTTATAATTAATTACATCTAAGAGAGATGCTTGCGTGAAAATAAATCACAAATTTTAAGAAAAACTCTATTTTTATAGTCAAATATGACACTTAGAATAGCATATTATGTTGAAAAGATAGGAATAATATTTTATAATGAATTAAAAAAATTACATACATTTTTAGATATTTTTCCCTACCTCACATCACTACAGAAAATCATTCTTTTTTTATGATTTTTTTAATGGAAATAAAATAGCCCGAAACCCCAACCATTTTCTTCCTCTTTTTTTTTTTTCTGATTTCTTTGATTGCTACCTTGACCCCCTAAAAAAAAAAAAATCGAAATCAACTGAGTCAAACATTTCATTCATTTGCTGGCAATTAGTTTTCTTAGTGCATTCTAAAGTACCTTTTTAGTTAAAAAAATATTAGAAGCATTGAAAAAACAATGGACAAAAACTATTTCAAACAAAGTCTAATTCACATGAGGTAAATATTTAAGCCAAATTTGATGATAAATAACATTAAACAACTTAAATATAAATATCTAGGTAAATTTTTAATTACTATGATCAAATAAAATTTTATTTATAATTGTGTTTGGCTTGAATACAAACTACTTTTCCTTAGGGGTGTCAATATTTGACTCGACCTGAAAATTTTGGATTCGGTCAGCTTGAAAACCTGAAATCAACTCGATTGATTGACCCGAGTTATGCTCACCCCACACTTGCGGCCTTGCGTTTGCACATGTTCCCACTCTTGCTCCTGCACTTGCACTCGCACTTGCATGGCCGCACCTGCGCTCACCTGTTTATGAACCTCGCCCCCTAGCTGTCGCGCTCTCGCCTCCTGCCCTTGTGATTCATGGCATCTGCGCTTACCCGCTCACACCTTATGGCCTCATGATTAGTGGGTGGTCAACCTGGGTTACCCGGGTTGAGTTTGGGTTTATGTATATGACCAATTTTGCAATTTGGGTCTGGTTCGAGTTAGCAGAATTTGATCTGGATCAATTTCGGGTTTCCCCCCCCCCTCTTAAAGTTTTAACATTATATGATGTTTAGGTAATTGCCCTGAGCATAATTAAACACATTGTGTAGATGTGTTGTTATAAGGGAATGATGAACCAAATACAATGAGAAATAGTAAAGAGAATTCAAAAATATCTTGGCCAGGTCGAAAACCGCTAGGGGGTGCTGCCCCCTTGAACCCCGGCAAGGCTGGTTCAGACCCTGAGACCAAGGTGAGCTGCATCTCACCACCCTCTATTTTGTTGTCCTTGATGAATTCATTCGCAATTTCGATTAGACAACAATGGCTAATAACCAATGAGATTTATTTTGTTGGCATCTAGGTGTTGACCTCTAGGGCTAGGTTTCTAGATTTGTTCCTTATTATCAGTATTTGTTTCATCAATTTCTTCTTGTTCTTGATTTATTTCATTGTTGTAAATGGATTTAGTAAAGATCTTTTTTGTTGATTCAAAGAAAAGTTGTACATTTATCTTTCCTTCCTACAATATCACAATTTCATAGAAATACTTCGATTTTCAAAATTAATAGAAAATATTTAGCAATAATTGCTTTATATTTTAACAAATTACACATACATTTGTGCTAAATTTATATATTTCTGTGCTAAATTAATGTTTTAAATTTTAAATAATTTTTTTGGAATATTTACATATATACCACCTAATACTTTTCTATTTAGATATTTAATAACTAAAAACCACCCATAGTTCATTTTCATATCAAATATGAGTGGTAGGAAAGAAATATAAGTGGTATATTTAATATTAAAATAATATAGGTTGGTATGTATAATGACCCAAGATCCGTGTAGCGAAAAGATTCATCTGATCGAGCATTCATTTTTTTTTCTTTCTTTTTCAGTTTCTATCAGTTTCCTCATCTATCCATCCATACATACATTCAGAGCCAGAGATAATTTCATTACAGAAAAGAAACAGCAACGGATACTATAATTCACAATCCACATATAGTACAATCAGAGAACAGACAAAAGAGTCCAAAAGAAATATATTAAGAAAAATAATAGGTAAAATTGACTATGCTTTTTTCTATGAAAGCTGCAATACAATAGCAACAATATATAGACAACTAATAGTGGAGCCATTATGTTAAAATAATTACGCAACTTAGTAGCAATTGATATAAAAAATAAAATAATTACGCAACTTAGTAACAATATATACTGAACCAGTCAACTCGTCCCTTATTACACAATCTTCAAGAGCTCTGCTAGGGTTTCGGGGATCGTGGCTCCGGGCGGCTTACACTGTCCGGTGGGGGCTTTCTCTCCGGCGTTCTCTTGTTTTAAGGGGAATTTTCGTCTTCTCTGTTTCTTCTTTCTCGTTTGGTAACGTTATTTTGCTTTTTATTTCGTCTTTGCCGGTGGTGCCGGCATGGGGGCTGTTAAGTTGAGAGACCCCGGTTTTTTTGGGGGGTTGTCTCATTCTCGGTCATTTCTTGAAGCTCTTGCTGGGACTAAGTCTTCTTTTCCGGATTTGCATGCTTCCACGTTTCGTGGATTACCGTCGTTATGGGTTTATGATCAGGAAATTCATGAGCTTGCTGCCCCCTTCCAGTTTTCTTTAGTGGGTTTTTTTCCATCTAAAAGGCCTTCTCTCGAATCTATACGTAAATTTTTTTTCAATTTGAAGTTGAAAAATGAAGTCTCTGTTACGATTTTAGATCCTTCTCACATTCTGATCAAACTATCAAGCGATTTAGACTATTGTAGGGTGTTTTGTCATCGTTCCTACCTTGTGTTCAACTGTTTTATGAAACTGACGAAGTGGTCGCCTACTTTGGACATCGGTGTTGAATCGCCGGTGATACCTATCTGGATTTCATTTCCTCGACTTCGTCCCCATTTCTTTTCACCTCAGATTCTTTTTGGTCTTGGCGAACTGTTTGGAAAACCATTGAAAATTGACGAAGCTACTGTTGTAAGATCCCGTCCATCTATTGCCCGTGTGCTTGTTGAACTAGATATAACGAAATCCTATCCTAAGCAAGTTTGGCTAGGTTCGGAATCTCTAGGTTACACTCAAGAGGTGATTTTTGACGAATTCCCTCAATTCTGTGCCGGCTGTAAATGTATTGGTCACTAGATCGACAATTGCCTGCCTTCTGCACCTATCATTCAGAATGCGTCCCTTCCCCCTTTAACTAATTTTGAGGTGGGAAATGTCGATAAGGTTGTTTCTCATACTGCTGTGGAATGCGAAAAGGGAAACGCTAATTTTCTTCTTGAAAATTCCCATGAGGATGTGTCGCCTTATTCTACCCCTGTTCGTGAGGGAGTTTCTGTTTCTTTGAAGGCTGTGAATGGTGAGTTTGTGAATGGTGAGGTGTATCCGGTTGTGGATGATTGTATTAATATTAATGCCGAGCTGGAGCCTTCTAGTCTCCTAGAAAATCCTACTACTAAGGAAGATAATTTTTCAGTTAATTTACTTCAGGGTGTTTTGAATGAACCTTTGGTTGCTATGGTGGCTAATGGAGAATTAGGTGTTGGCGGAATGAATTCTGAATTCGTTACGGTTGCTTTATCTCCTAATGCTATACCTTTCTTTCCTCCTGCTGTAGCGTCTGTTAGAAATGTAATTATGCAGACTATCTCTAGCGACAATTTGAATTTTTCAGAAGGTGATGATGCTAAGGCGTCTGTTGCTTTGGCTCCTATTGTGCTTGAGGCTGTGCCTCCTTCGTCTGATATCAGAGAAGTGGGTAATCCGATTTCCAGCAAATTAATTGAGGTTCCAGTGAATTTGATTGATACACAAGCTATGGCTAATTGTTTGGGTGAGTCTTCTGGTTTGGATATTAGGAACCAACTTAATTGGCTTAATGTTTCTTCGGATGGTGATTCTGAAAATGAAGTGTCTGAAGGTGGCTTGGCTTCTCTAGATTTATGTGGGGTTTCTGACCCTGGTAATGATTTCTCTCTAGTACGTGCTAGAACCACGTTCAATGTTGGCCCTCGAGGGAGATTTTGGGGGAGAGGCCGACGTAAACGATGATTGTTTGTTTCGCATTGTTGATCTTTCAATATGCTCTCCTCGGGTTTTTTTGATTTTTGGATGTTCGATTTGCTGTTGTGCTGGGGCAAGGGCAATGATGTGGTCGGGGCTCACGTCCCTGTTGTTTAGCTGGTGGCAACCTTTGGTGTAGTTTTTTTGGGTCAGTTATTGGATGTATTACTCACCTTATTGGACGGTCCGTGCGAGGCTTCTGGGACGCTGGAAGTCTCGGCCGTTCACTGAGCTCGTATTTTGCCTGTATTCTCTTTTTTTCTCAGCTCACCGTCTTGTATTGTTGTAACCGTTTTGTTTTGATTAATAATATATTAAAGTTACAAAAAAAAAGGCTTCGTTTGGGACGGCTTTCTTGCTACTTCTTAAAACAGCTTTCTAGTACATAGGTTTTAATTTTTGTATTAAAAAACTCCTTCAAGAAGCACTTCGAAAGCCGTCCCAAACGAAGCCTTAATAATAAGTCTTGAAATACGTTGTAAAGCATGGGCTCATAAATAGCAATAAGTCCATAAATAAGTTATAAATTAGTCATACAAGGTTAGAAGAAACCTCTATCAAGGTTCGGTCAAGTTTCGAAAATGCTTCAAGCATTGTTTGAACAAAGTTTAAATAATAATGTTCGAACAATATTTAAAGAACGTGCAAATATGATTCAAATTAGATGATTTGAATATGGTTCATTCTAAGTTCAATCAAGGTTCGAGCATGGTTTGACTTGAATAAAACAAGGCTCGAAAAAAGATCAAACATAATTTTATTGAACTCGATCATGATTCTATTTTATCAATGATTGAAAATGGAAAAGCTATTTGAGGTTAATGACTCTCTCCAATTAGTTTTTTGTGTCATGAACAGTAATTATTTGGAGCAATAATTCATCAAATGTTAGCATATTATTGAAAATGTTGATTATGATGAGAATTATGATTACATTATTGATACGTCATCACAAAATTAGCTTGATCGGGCACGAATCTGGAGGCAAAAGCTAGTTGGAAACTTCAAAAATTAATTCCGAGAGCACCCGAACTTCGATTTCAGCAAGCTTATAGTCGAACTGAGCGTCTCGGAAATACGAACCCAACGACACCAAATTCAACCCAATCCGAGCCCAAATGGGTCCAAATCAAGGACCCTGAGCGCTGTTGGAAGGTTCAAACCACAATTTGAGTTACTAAACGGTCTCTGATTTTCCGACGTTCAGGCCCGACCTTCAGGCCCGACGTGCTACTGAAGGCCTGACATTCAGGCCCAACGTTCTGATCAAGGCCCGAATTTCAGGCATGACGTCTTCATCTAAGGCCCTCACCTTCTCCAGAGGCCTTCACCCTCGCCAGAGGCCCTCACCCTCGCCAGAGGCCCTCACGTTCGCCAAAGACCCTTTCCTCCGCCGGACTAGCACCTGACGCCGTTGCTTTGTCGGAACACCACATGAGGCTTGGACTTCTGCTGGGCCACTACCTGATGTCCAGAGTTCTACCAAAGTACCACCCTACTACGATGGTCTTTTTGACCCCGGTCTTCTGCCGACTACGATCCTCCCGACCTCCGTCGCCTACTATGGTCACTCCGGCCTCCATCACCAGACAATGGTCTTTCAGACCCCAGTCTCCTGCCGACTACGGTCTTCCCTACCTCCGTCGCCTACTATGGTCCTTCCGACCTTCATCAACAGACAACGGTCTTTTTGACCCCAGACTTCTACCGACTACGGTCCTCCCGACCTCCGTCTCCTACTATGGTCACTCGGACCTCCATCACCAGACAACGGTCTTTCAGACCCCAGTCTCCTGTTGATTACGGTCTTCCTGACCTCCGTCGCCTACTATGGTCCTTCCGACCTCCATTAACAGACAATGGTCTTTCTGACCCCGGTCTCCTGCCGACTACAGTCCTTCCGACCAAACAAACATGTATATGTAACTCTTACTATGTAATGCAATCTATATGATGTACATTTGCTACATCAATCCAAGGCCTTCTCCCAAGGAAGGGCCTCATTTGTAATCGACTACAAATACTAGTGGATTCATTTAAACTGGGCCAGGCCCCGTGGTTTTCCCCCCTTTTTAGGGGTTTTCCACGTAAAAAACTGTTGTCTCTTATGAATGCTACACCCTCTCACTTATCTGATTGTGTGATGAATCTTCGTACAATGCTAAGACATTAAACTATATTTCTCTACCGCCGCGAATACTCCAGGACGCAACAATTATTATATTTAATATTGGACGCATGGGTACAATATTTGCCCTGGCTCTTGAGCTAGGGTTTGAAGAAAATCCACGGGAGAATGAATTTAGGTTTGTCAATATTTGACATGACCCGAAAATCTGACCCGAGCCCGACCTGAAAATTTTGGGTTAGGATCAACCCGAACCCGAAACGAGTCGGGTTCGGGTTCAGCATTTCGACCAGTTTCAAAAATCGGGTCGGGTTCGGGTTAACCCTTTGACCTGAAATTGACCCGAAAGTGACCCGATTTTGACCCAAAAACTTGATTTTGACCCGGCAAACCGATTTTGACCCGTTTTTTACCCGAAAAGAGGAGATTGACCCGTTTTTGACCCGAAAATTAGACATTTTTTTGTTGGAAATGGGTCATTCGGGTCGTGTCGGGTTGACCCGGACCCGAAGCGGGTCGGGTTCGGATCAGGAAAACTGACCCGTTTTTAAAAAAGGGTCGGATTCGGGTTGACCTGAATAGTGCCGGGTCAATTTCAGGTTCGACCCGATCCTGACCCGTGACCCGAAATTGACACCCCTAAATGAATGTAATTGTATTTTTCTCAATCATGATAAATATAGTTCAATTTTTTCTAAGATGCTTAGGTTAATCGAAGATGATAAAGCTATTTTTAGGTACACATCTAATTCTAAATGGACATTAACTTTAGAAAACTTTAAAAATTTTAAAAAATTTTTACTTTAAAGAAAAAAAAGGAGTTTTTATATAACATGAATAATGAAATTATGGATCACAAACTTAAAGAAATAAAAAAAAAAAAAGAATTTTAAATAATTAGTTAAAGTTTTTAATTAGGAGAGAGATTAATTATAATAATCAACCATGCTCTACATCAATCTCCTAGACTTGAAGAAAATTGGGCTTTGAGTTTTGAAGAAAATTCTAAATACTTTAAAAGTTTCCTCTGTATCTCTTTTACTTCAGTATAAACACTAATATTTTTATAACTCTGATATTTGGAATACTTTACATCTATTAGGCTTTAAAGAAAATAGCCCCTATGCACAACTTGATGTTATAATGATTAACATAACTATTTCAAAGTATAACATCAACTAGAACTTTGTAGAGTTTGTCAAACCACACACGAGAACTTTGTTTTGACCAATACATAGGTTTTTGATGCGTGCAAATTATAGTCTCCCAATGAGCAATGACTCAAGAAGTTCTTATTGGGAATCCTCTTAAGTAAAAGAAGCTAAACTTTTAACTATCGAGAGATATTGTTTCCTTTCGTCAGATATTGTTTCCTTTCGTCTAAGGATCTCATGATTTTGTCATGTTGGTGTAACTTCTTATGATATCACCCATCTCAGTATTTCTCCGGGATGAACATGCTTAACTGCGAAGTTTCCTAATGAAATTCTAACAATTACACCAAAAGCCACCTCAATGTTTAATAATTTAACTTCTTTTACTTAAGAGATTTCACAATCCTCTCACGTAAATAACTGACGTCCTAATCAATATCTTTATCACAGAATCATTCTCTAGGCAGATAAGATTCTAGATGTGGCCCCTATAAGTTTAAATGGATACTCCCGCCATATAGCACATTGTCCCATACAGAATTTAAGAGGTGGCTCTCATGACGTAGCACGTTGTCTTGTATCGTACTCAGTTCTCATCTTCCGGCTGGTGTTTTGCTATAATACCATTTTTTAAAGGTTGGTAGGTTGTAATAACCTTTAAATTTTAAAAGAAATATTTTGAACCAATAACAGTAAAAAAATATTTTAGGAGTCATTATATGTCTAAATCAAAAATCGTCTTCGTCAAAATAAAGATATTATTGTGTTTACTATAACTTTTCATAATATTTAGACACCGATACATTTTTTTAAAAAATTGAAACTTGATGGTATAAGTGAAGATTCTATACCTATTATGTGTCTATTTTGCAAATCTATTTCACAAGCGTTTTAGACACTCTTATTTAATTTTTGAACATTTTTGTATAATTTTTTGTTTTTTTTAGGATTTGAGGATATAAAAGAATTTATATGAATTTTAATTAGAATAATTAAATATTTTATTATAAAATCATTTTCAAACCGCAGCAGTATTAATTACTATAAAATATAATAATGATCATTAGTAGTATTAATAATGTTAAATGAATTTTGTAACTGACCGAAACTTTGAAAATTTGCTTAAATGAAACGGATGGAAAATCAAGCGTTATAAAATAAAAGAAGAAAAGTTCATTCTAAGAAATAGAGACGTTTCATTCTGTAAAGATTACTTAAAATTAAATTATTATTAATTAAAAACATTAATTGTCAATTTAAAGCAATGCTCCACACATTCAACGTTTTTTTAAACAGAATATTAATTAAATATATAAATAAAATGAATGGTTGAGATTCATCTTTGATAAATTAAATAGAAGGCTAGGATTATTTTTAAGTGGAATCCCAAGCCACTTTTATATAGTAGAATAGATATATCGAAGAAGGACGGCTGGGAAGGAAATGGGCAATGCCATTGCTCTGTTTCTGTAGAAACGAATGAGCTCAATATATAGCATTATACTTTGGGAGACTTGGGTTTGCCTTGGTAAAAAAGTAAAACTCCAGTGGGGCAGTTCCTTGGCAAGAAGTAGAATTTATTAAATTCTGAAAATTTACTTTTTCTAAATCTTAGCATATTAAAATTTGAAAATATTTGACAATGTAGTAATATAATTCATTTTTTAAGATGATTAGTTTATTTAAAAATTCAGGATTTAAGATTGCTATGGGTGGGAAGGGGTCCAACTCAACTTCATATGATGCATGTAGGTTTATTAATATTTGTGACACATTTATGTTCACCATTTGATTCAAATGGGTTGGAAAGCTCGCTTCAATTTCAATCTACAATTAGAACTTGTGATTGAAATTGAAGCGAATCGACCTATGGGTGATTTTCATGCCTTATTTGGATTTTATGGAGAAATTGGAGCGAGTCTCTCCCTTCGCTCCAATTTCCCCATAGGTCGATTCACTTAAAAAACAATCAACAATCAGACCTTCGATTTAAATTGAAGCAAATCAACTATGGGTGACTTTCATGCCTTATTTCGATTTTATGGAGAAATTGGAGCGAGTCTCTCCCTATGAACTTTTAGAAACCTTGCCTGCAAGCCCTCTTAAAGGTGATAAGCATGCCTCCGCGGATATTTTTCTATGAATTTTTAGTTGACGCAGGCTCAGATTGGATCTAATTTTCATGCCTTATTCGATTTTATGGTGTAATATTCACTCCCTCGCCAGTTGCTGCTTGACTCTCTCGAAGTCGTGTATAATAATCCTACAAAATGTTATATATGACTAATCGTCGTATAAACTTCACTTATATTGTTTATCTTAATATGATAATCTTATATACTTATATAGGCCCTCCTCGCTCGCTCGTTCACTCACTGTTGGTCCCCTAGAGCTTGTGGGTGTAACCGTGCAACTCAACAATAGTAAACTTTCTACATAACATCTCTTGTAATATATTTTGATTAGCATACATAATAATAATAATAATAAAACTATTTAAATATGTTACAATTCTTATCTATCGTTGTCTCTGCTAAGTGTGTGGAATTGAACCCCTAGTATGGATGGAGCAACAAATGCCCCCAATATTAGAAGCTCCGTTCTCTTTGTTATACTCTCTCATCCTTGTATAATATGGGCTTCTCCAAGCACAAATGAGCTCGACCCATATATTATCTTCAATCCAAAGCCATCTCTTTGTTAGGAAATTTCTGTATATTGGCCGATATATTTATACATGTAAGTAAAATATTATACATTATATGCTATCTAAAATTGAACCAATTAAATTTATGAACTATTTAAGAATTATATTATTTTTTAGTTTATGTGGCATCTCAATTAAATTTGTATGAAAATAATTATTTGTATAGATGCCAAGTATTTATTTTATTTTTAATGATTGGCTGAAAAAAAAAAACACTTAAGTTTAAAGGGACATGGTCCCTAAGTTTAAAGGGATCATGGTCTTTCACTCTCTTAGAGAACGCCGCTTCAAACTTGAAAGATCGAAGACCTCGATTTTGCATTTCAATGGATTCATGTACGCTTCAGATAATTCTTTTCGAAGATTTGACATGTCTTTCTAAGACGATGAAATTATTTGTCTCCTTTAAATCCTAACATATATCTCGCAGGAGAGTTGCTCTGCATTTCTCAAAATTCATTGTGATATGTGTATCATGCTCCAACAACGAGTAAAAATCTCATTTTATATAAAAAATTAGAATAAATGTTATTCTTTATCACCTAAGTAAAATCTGAATAAATATTAATAATACTGCAACAAAATAACCTTGAACTGCCTAAATCACATGTTACACACTTTCTTTGAGATTTTCTTTTAAGAAATATATGGAGCATTAAACTTGCTACGTATGATATCAAATATCTTCATTATCTTGTGTGCGGTTTCTTTGACGGATAAAACATGCACAAAATATTTAGTTAAAAATATTACTTCTCAAATATCTGAGTAATATAAAATATGCATTATGTATGTATCACCATCGGGCTGAATCAACATGCGCCCATTAGTGGTTAGTGCTGTTATAGTATGCATGGAAGATTCAGCTACAGTCTGAATGGCTGGTCCAACTATAAAGGGCTGAGGGGATGGTGGGTAGTAGAATGGAGAATCATATGGTGTATAGGGATAAGTAGAAGGGCCTCCCTTAGAAGATGATGGGGGCTATTTAAAAAAGTTAAAAGAATTTAATAAACAAAAATATATTGTTTAAAATTTTATTAAAATAAAATTAATTTTTCTAAATAGAACTGTCCAGTTCAGTGGTTCACCAGTTGAATAACCAGTTTTTCTCGGTTTAATCTGATTCAATGCGAAGCCGATTTTGTAAGTTGGATTGGACCGGCCACCTAACTGGTTCACGATTTAACCAGTCGATCTAGTACGGTTTTCAAAACATTGGATTGTGCTCTACCCCTAATTTCAAAAAAAAAAAAAAGAAAGAAAAAAAAAGAGGGCTCGCACGCAATGTTTCTAAAAATTCATAGGGAGAGACTCGCTCCAATTTCTCGATAAAATCGAAATAAGGCATGAAAGTCACCCATAGGGTTGATTTGCTTCAATTTCAATCAGAAGTTCTGATTGTTGATTGTTTTTTAAGCGAATCGACCTATGGGGAAATTGGAGCGAAGGGAGAGACTTGCTTCAATTTCTCCATAAAATCCAAATAAGGCATGAAAATCTCCCATAGGTAGATTCGCTTCAATTTCAATCACAAGTTCTTATTGTTGATTGAAATTGAACCGAGCTTTCCTACCCATTTGAATCAAATGTTGAACATAGAACAAATATTAATAAACCTACATGCATCATATGAAGTTGAATTGGACCCCTTCCTACCCATAGCAATCTTAAATCCTGAATTTTTAAATAAACTAATCATCTTAAAAACTGAATTATATTACTACATTGTCAAATATTTTCACATTTTAATATGCTAAGATTTAGAAAAAGTAAATTTTCAGAATTTCATAAATTCTACTTCTTGCCAAGGAACTGCCCCACTCGAGTTTTACTTTTTTACCAAGGCAAACGCAAGTCTCCCAAAGTATAATGCTATATATTGCGCTCATTCGTTTCTACAGAAACAGAGCAATGGCATTGCCCATTTCCTTCCCAGCCGTCCTGGATGCCGCAATGAAGAACAATTACATTCCGGACGCTGTGACTAAAGAATTTGGAGTGGTGAAAGCAGCGGCCGGTGATGGCTTTGACATAGATATCGAAGAAGGAAATGCTGGGAAAAAAAACCAGAGCATTTCCTTCTTCAATATATAGTTCAAAGGCATCATCAGCTGCTGCTTTCACCACTCCAACTTCTTTAGTCGCAGCGTCCGAGATGTGATTCTTCTTAATCACGGCATTTAGGACAGCTGGGAAGGAAATGGGCAATGCCCATTGCTCTGTTACTTGCTTTGTTTCTGTAGAAACGAATGAAAAATAAAACTCTAGTGGGGCTGTTGGCAAGAAGTAGAATTTATTAAATTTTGAAAATTTAAAATTTGTAAATTTTATCATGTTAAAATTTGAAAATATTTGACAGTGTAGTAACATAAGTCAAGATTTTGTCCATAACTCATAAATTCATTGTTCATCTAAATCTAATTTATAATTTAATATAATATAAACTTAATTTATTTCTTCTCTAATTTAAAATCTCAAATATTATTGATTAGAATTGCTCTAACTCTTTGGAAATAGCTATTGAATGCACATAAATAGCTCTTTGTATTTAATTTATTATTGATATAATTAATTTTTTAAATTAGCATGCTAAATTAAAACTTATATCTTATTTAACTCTCAAAATTTATATCTCAAATCTAAAATTTTAATATAAATATCTTCTGAAACTAGGTATTGAATATATTTAAATAATTCTTGTTAAGAATTTAATAAAGGATAAATTTATTATCGTTGCTCTTTTATGAAAAATCATAATTTAATTAATTTCTAAAATAGACTTTCTATATATTTAATAAATTCTTTATTTAATTAACTAATAATTAAATATACTCTCATTTTCTAATAAATTTTAATTGTCTTAAGTGTATAATCAAAACTCTAATAAATTTCTATTTTAAATATTAAAAATATATTTTTAAATATAAAATTTATATTTGTTAAATATTATAACGTACCATATTAATAAAAGAATAAATACTTACATCTCACTCAAACACCTCTTCCTCGCTCACTCACCCCAAACAGTGCTCCTTTGTCGTCTTCAGTTGACGAAGCCAGCCGCGACTAGAAGACCAAACATCATCGGTGCTCTTCTTCTTCCTCTCAATCAATCTCTTCTTATTCAAAATCTCTTCTATTCGTGCCGTGCAACTGGAGTGAGCGAAACAAAATTATCTCACAAAAAAGTTGATACTTTTCATGGTAGAACGCGTTTTCTCGTTCGTTTACATGTTCCAGTTCTGCCAGCTATGCCTGTGTCACAGTTGTTTAGGATTGGTTCAATTGAACCGGCAAACAAGGTTCTTGCATATAATAATTTCCAATGTCATGCAAGGAAGGTAGAACTTCTCCTACTTTTCTACGTAACACAGGTGACGCTGATAATCCACGGAATATCACTTGCATTGGTTTTTAGAAAATCTTCACGGGTTACCAGTGAGGAATTAGGAAAAATAAATAAATTAGGAAAACTTCTTATGCTCCTGACTTTTATCCCGATCATTTTCACTATTATAATAGTTCATTCGTGATAGAAATGATCCTATATACAGTGATGTTTGTAAATATACTTAACAGTCTTCTATAAAAGAGTGTTCTGAACTGATTTGAATGGTGAAGAATGAATGTTAATTTTCTTTTTCTTTCTATAATTTTTAGTACTGACGGGCCACTGATTTCCAGCCTTCACTCATTCCATACAAAGCTGTAAGCTATTGCGCTTGAATGTTCTGTAAGATTTGAATTCTTCACCATTCAAATCACTTCAGAAGACTCCTTTATATAAGACTGTAAAGTATATTTACAATAATCACTTATAGATGATCATTTCTATCACATGGCAAAAAGAACTATTATAATAGTAACAATAACGGTGACAAAAGTCACGAAAATAAGAAGTTTTCCAATTTTGTTTACTTTTCCTGATTCCTCACCGGTAAATTAACTGTCAGGATTTTTTA
The DNA here is from genome assembly GCF_001605985.2 of Dendrobium catenatum. Classification (NCBI taxonomy): domain Eukaryota; kingdom Viridiplantae; phylum Streptophyta; class Magnoliopsida; order Asparagales; family Orchidaceae; genus Dendrobium; species Dendrobium catenatum. Next base: position 1,152,328 of record NW_021319594.1, read on the forward strand.
AAAGCCAATGCAAGTAATATTCCGCAGATTATCAACATCATCTATGTGACGTAGGAAAGTAAGAGAATTTCTATCTTTCTCATATGGGGGGAGGTCATCAACTCTTGAACTCCGAAGGTTATCGCTCTTGCTCCCTCCGTCAGAATAAGTTGTAGGAGATAATCTCCTCCACGTTCATCGTTTGCATTCCTTTCCATGCAATTTACCTCTAAGCCAACGGAGATAATCAAGTCTTGAACTCCCATTCTTGTTCAAAGTCTCTTCTATTCGTGTGGTACAAATGGAGTGAGCAAAACAAAATTATCTCATACGAGAAGTCGCTACTTTTCGTAGTCGAACGTGTTTCCTCGTTCATTTATATGTTCCAGTTCTGCCAGCTATGCCCGCGCCTGTGGTTTTGCCTGCTCGACTCATTTTTGTTAACTTGCTCACTGTTGTTTAGGATTGGTCCAATTGAACAGTCAAACAAGGTTATTACATATAATTATTTGCAATGTAATGGAGAAGGCTTGAGACCTATCAAACTTGTCTTTTAGCCATGTACCTAACGGGCAACCCATCTATAGCCCTCATAGAGAATGAATAAGAGATGATGATAAATAGTTAGGGATTCAAACTATGAGACTATGATCCTTAGATCAGAGAGATTCAAACTATTATATTAGAATTAATTATTAAGTATTCCACTATAGTCCAATAAATCTCTCTCTCTCTCTCTACTCTCCACTCAACTCACAGAGTACACAACAAAGAAATGATGTGACGGGCTCGGATTCACCACCCGTCTAAATAAAAGTTAGAACTATAAGGCCCCCAGCTCCGTGAGGTAGCATGAAAATTTTTTAATATGGGAAGATTTATAGCTAAGATAAGTAAAAAGAGAGTAATATAAACATAATTTAAATAGGGGTCCATACATAAAATATTTTACGATTTCTGAAAATATAAGTTTAGTTTATGTTTTCTTAAAAAACATAAATTTGGATTACTTTTTTAAAAGAAACTTAAATTAATTTTAATTATAACTTATTTGTAAATTTAAAAACATAACTTTTTTTAATTATAAGTTTCTAGTATGTATATTTTTTAAAATTAGATTTTCTTAATTTTTATGAAATATTTAAGAAATCCAATATTACAAAAAATAATATTAGAATGTTGTAAGAAAATGTAATTATAAGATATAACTATTTATATTTAACATATTTAAATTAATGTTATGAGCATTTTAATTTTGCTTTAAGCCCTAGATTTGATTCCATTGATCAAAGGGTGAATTCAAAAGCATTAACTGTGTTGTGAAGCAAAGGAACTATAATAAGATCTCATCGATCAAAAGGGCGAATGCAAAGGCGATAATGAGGAAAGATTTTCATTGTTCTATGATTCATTTCTAATCTACAAAGCAATATATATAGAGAGAATTATGCCTTCTTCAATCAAGCAATACATTGAAATCACAGTTACTTCCTTCCTTAAACATCTCAATTTTATAGAAATCCATCAATTTTTCTAAATTAATAATGAAGATTTATATGATGCATTCACAATTATATCCATCCTAATTTTCATTTGCTTTTTAAGGAAATACATTATCTTTTATTATATTTTCATTTGCTCATGCACGAGCAATATATATAGTGTATTATGAACCCTCAATAAAAGAAATTATTCAATGCGGTCACCAAACGCAGTATAGAGGCGAATCAGGACTCGCCACGTCACTTTTTTGTTACGTACCGGATGACGTGGCTCATCTTGATTTGCCTCCGGAAGATCCGGTTACCGCAAGGAATACTTTCTCCCTCAATAAAGTCATATAGTCCAATCACATTTATATCCTTCTTAAAACCTCTCAACTTTACTACCATCAATTTTTCTAATTAATGAAAGAGTATATACGAATAATGTCTTACTAAATAAATATTTATTTGTATGTGCACTAAATTAAAATAGTTGGTCCATCATTCAGGGTTATAACCTTCCTAAAACATCTCAATTTTATAAAAGTCCTTCAATTTTTCTAAATTAATAGAAAATATATATTTAGATTCATCTTTCGCAGTTATACCCTTTGTAAAATATCTCAATCATAACTGCAACCATCAGCTTTCTTAAATTAATATCGATAATTTATATACTTCCTAAAACTTCTTAATTTTACAACCATCAATTTTCCTAAATACTTAAAAAAAAAAAATATTTAGCAATTGTCTTATTATTTCAAAATTTTATGCAAATATTTAATAGAAAAAATTTCCCAATTATTCGATATTTTGACATTGCAATGAAAAATCGGTCGATTATCTGTGATAACCTATAGCAAAACTTAAGAAAAATAATAGATAAGATCAACTATGATATTTTCTATGAATCCTGCAATACAAAATTTTAAGGTTCAACTATGATACTTAAAAAAATCTGTCTGATGTACACTATTTTGCCCATCATTCATCTTTTTGGATGGACTCATTTGAGTTATTTTTATTTTTGCTGATTTTTGTTCTAATAATATATATAGACAGACATTTTACTACTCCAGCACATATAAAGGTGGGGTGTGATGAATAAAATATTTAAGCGATTTGAGGGCAATGACACAATGTAATTGTTGAGACATCATTCTCTAATTAGTTCTGTAAGTGTCATGAACTGTAATTCTTTGGAGCCCTAACTTAACAGATGCTAGCTAGCTTCTTATAGAGGATTTTGATGATCAGGAACTCGCGATGTCTAGGGCTTTCTTCTCCATTTCGTCTGTGCTCTGGCATTTCTTCGATTTGGTAAATTTCTTCCTTCTCATTTAAATTCAGCGGGATTTTCTTTCGATCTTCTTCCTTCAGCCGATTTTTTGATTTTGATGGCTGTGAATTGTTTGAGTGACCCTAGATTTTTGGATGGTAACCAAATTGTGATCATTTAGAGTTGTTTTGTCATAGACTTCAGCTGCTCCGGAGTTTCCTCCGCTTAAAATTTCTCATTATGGTTTACTAACTTTGTTGATCTTGAATGAATAAATTGTTACTCTTGCAGCACCTTTTGAATTTGCTCTAGTTCGAAAATTTTTGAGGTGTTATCCTCCTTTCGATACAATTCACAATTTTTTTTAAAACCTAAAACTCTTTGGTGATTTCTCTGTCACATTGCTTAATCAGAAAAATGTGTTGATTAAGTTAGGGAAGGACTTAGTCTACTACAGGGTGTTTTCACACCACTCATACTTTGTCAACAATTGCTTTATGAAGCTTTTTAAGTGGACTCCCCATTTTGATGTCAACGTGGAATCCCCTATAATTCCAATATGGAATTCTTTTCCCAATCTTTGTCCTCACATGTTCTCCCCTTGCATTCTACAAGGGTTGGGGTCTATATTTGGCCGTCCCTTAAGATTCGATAATACTATCATTAATGGTGCAAGGCATTCGGTTGCTCGTATTCTATTCGAGTTAGATGTTACTAAACATTATCCTAATCAAGTTTGCCTGGGTTTTTAAGAACTTCCCTATAATTGTTTTCACTGTAAAGCTTTGGTTCACTCAAAAGTTGAATGCCCGATTTTGCATCCTTTGGTTGGTGTCCTTCCTATTAATACAATGAATGTGGGGGCTATAGCTGAAATTTCTTTGCTACCTATTGATGGTCTCAGTGATCATCATGTTAATGTTTTTGATGTGGTAGTGCCTCAAGATTTGAATTGTGTTATTCTAGATAATGTTGGTGACGGTTCACCTTTGGTTCATGATGTGAGACGGCGGGGTATCGACTAGTACCGAGTGGTACTGAGCAATGGTACTGAGAGTATTGCTTATTGAGAGGTACCGAGCGGTGATGATCATAGTTATTTAGTATAGCTTATTGAGAGGTATCGACTAGTACCAAGCAATACCAAGCATTGGTACTGAGAGTTCATTGGTATCAAAAATGAATATCATTAAGGATGTAATTATGTTCAGTATCGAGATACACCAATCATAGTTATTCAGATGTAAGAAATCTAATTAAGAAATAATGAATACCATTAAGGATATAATCCCAACCATCATTCCTTATGCTCTAATGAGTGCATTAGGATTGTACTCGCTTATTCGATGTGCTCTACGGTGCAGTCAGCGACTCCCGTTCGAGATTACAGAGTCAACAACAACACAGCTAGTGATGACGGGATTGAAAAACTGCAACCCAAGGTGAATCCCAGTGCACTATATAAGATCTAGCTCAAATATATCGACAATTGAATGCCCAATTTGTCTAGTTGAGTTCATCCAAGGAGAGAATGTCTTGGCACTACCGAGCTGCAATCACATATTCTTTGTTCGATGCATAGACATATGGCTTTCCCAGCAGTCATCATGCCCAGCCTGCCGCCATTCACTCCTCGATAGATCTGTAGCCACTATTTGCATTGATGTTGGGGAACTATCGCAAGAGATGGACGACAACCTTTTTAATAGTTTCTTTTAAAAATAGAAATGACATTATTTAATGGATTCAAAAATAAAAAAAGAGTTTAAAAAAATCTAAATTCCTAGATATTTTTCCCAACCTTTTATGAATAAAGAAGGATTAATTTTATTTTTGGGGTGCAGATTTCTCTTAAAGAAAATTCTTTATAATTAATTACATCTAAGAGAGATGCTTGCATGAAAATAAATCACAAATTTTAAGAAAAATTATATTTTTATAGTCAAATATGACACTTAGAATAGCATATTATGTTGAAAAGATTGAAATAATATTTTATAATGAATTAAAAAATTTACATACATTTTTAGATATTTTTCCCTACCTCACATCACTACAGAAAACCATTCTTTTTTATGATTTTTTTAATGGAAATAAAATAGCCCGAAACCCCAAACCATTTTCTTCCTCATTATTTTTTTCTGATTTCTTTGATTGCTACCTTGACCCCGTAAAAAAAAAAAAAAAAAAAAAATCGAAAACAAATTTTCTTTGATTGCTACCTTGACCCCCTAAAAAAAAAAAAATCGAAATCAACTGAGTCAAACATTTCATTCATTTGCTGGCAATTAGTTTTCTTAGTGCATTCTAAAGTACCTTTTTAGTTAAAAAAATATTAGAAGCATTGAAAAAACAATGGACAAAAACTATTTCAAACAAAGTCTAATTCACATGAGGTAAATATTTAAGCCAAATTTGATGATAAATAACATTAAACAACTTAAATATAAATATCTAGGTAAATTTTTAATTACTATGATCAAATAAAATTTTATTTATAATTGTGTTTGGCTTGAATACAAACTACTTTTCCTTAGGGGTGTCAATATTTGACTCGACCTGAAAATTTTGGATTCGGTCAGCTTGAAAACCTGAAATCAACTCGATTGATTGACCCGAGTTATGCTCACCCCACACTTGCGGCCTTGCGTTTGCACATGTTCCCACTCTTGCTCCTGCACTTGCACTCGCACTTGCATGGCCGCACCTGCGCTCACCTGTTTATGAACCTCGCCCCCTAGCTGTCGCGCTCTCGCCTCCTGCCCTCGTGATTCATGGCATCTGCGCTTACCCGCTCACACCTTATGGCCTCATGATTAGTGGGTGGTCAACCTGGGTTACCCGGGTTGAGTTTGGGTTTATGTATATGACCAATTTTGCAATTTGGGTCTGGTTCGAGTTAGCAGAATTTGATCTGGATCAATTTCGGGTTTGACTTGAACCTAACTTGAATACACATTTTGACACCCTTACATTTGCTTTCCGAAATAATGGTTGGGTTTTCATTTTTTAAATGAAGCATTTACTTAAATTTGCTCATAATGTTGGTCAGGTTCGACAGGGACCATATGCTAAAAAATCTTGGGTAGCCTGCAAGATGGCCTGGTTATTTGTCAGATTCCTTGTGGGCCCTACAGTAAACCAATATTATCACCATCTGATGTAATCCTTACGGTCCTTATCTCACATGTCACCTCCCACTTCTTCTTTATTTATATGTTGCCCTTTCTCTTTAGGAAAATTTAAACCCCTTATAAAAAAGAAAAGAAAAGAAAAGAGTATATATAAAACAATTTTTATCGGCAATGTACAGTCAGGAGTATTCGCGGCGGTAGAGAAATATTATATTTAACGTCTTAGCATTGTACGAACAACCCGAACCCGACCCGCTTCAGGTTCGGATCAACCCAACACGACCCGAATGACTCGTTTCCAACAAAAAAATGGCTAATTTTAGGGTCAAAAACAGGTCAATCTCCTCTTTTTGACCCTAACCCGAAATTTTCGGGTCGGGTTCGGGTCGGGTTTTCGGGTCGTGTCAAATATTGACACCCCTACTTAAACATATCAACTTTATAGAAATCTATCAATATTTTCCAAATTAATAGAGAATATTTAGATCTATTCACAATTATGTTCCAATAAGTATTGGAATTTTGATTGCTATTCGTAGTATTATCAGTATTTGAAAGTGATTTTAATTTTTTTATAGTCAAAAGAAAATTCATTGTATTTTGATTTGTTTCATCAATTCATTCTTGTTCTTGATTTATTTCATTGTTGTAAATGGATTTAGTAAAGATCTTTTTTGTTGATTCAAAGAAAAGTTGTGCATTTATCTTTCCTTCCTAAAATATCACAATTTCATAGAAATCCTTCGATTTTCTAAATTAATAGAAAATATTTAGCAATAATGTCTTTCTATTTTAACAAATTACACATACATTTGTGCTAAATTTATATATTTGTGTGCTAAATTAATGTTTTAAATTTTAATTTTTTTTTTGAATATTTACATACATACCACCTAATTCTTTTCTATTTACATATTTAACACCTACAACTTTAATATTACAAATATACCACCCATAGTTCATTTTCATATCAAATATGAGTGGTAGAACAGTAGAAATGAAATATATGAGTGGTAGGAAAGAAATATAAGTGATATATTTGATATTAAAATAATATAGGGTGACATGCATGTAATATTAAAATTTTAGGTGTTAGATATGTAAATAGGATGTTATAAAGTGGTATGTATGTAAATTTCCATTTTTTGTTCATAATTAACCCTATCAAATTTTATTGTGAATAAATAATTCATATACATACTCAGCCATTCTCAAATCACCATATCTTATATCTTTTAATGACATGCATATAATTAAGAAAAATAATAGGTAAAATTGACTATGCTTTTTTCTATGAAAGCTGCAATACAATAGCAACAATATATAGCAACTAATGGTAGAGCCATTATGTTAAAATAATTACGCAACTCAGTAGCAATTGATATATAAAATAAAATATTTATAGAGAAGCAAATGTATAAATTTAGGCTTCGTTTGGGACGGCTTTCATGCTACTTCTTAAAACAGCTTTCTAGTACATAAATTTTAATTTTTGTATTAAAAAACTGCTTCAAGAAGCACTTCGAAAGCCGTCCCAAACGAAGCCTTAATAATAAGTCTTGAAATATGTTGTAAAGCATGGGTTCATAAATAGCAATAAGTCCATAAATAAGTTATAAATTGGTCATACATGGTTAGAAGAAACCTCTATCAAGGTTCGATCAAGTTTCGAAAATGCTTCAAGCATTGTTTGAACAAAGTTTAAATAATGTTCGAACAATATTTAAAGAACGTGCAAATATGATTCAAATTAGATGATTTGAATATGGTTCATTCTAAGTTCAATCAAGGTTCGAGCATGATTTGACTTGAATAAAACATGGCTTGAAAAAAGATCAAACATAATTTTATTGAACTCGATCATTATTCTATTTTATCAATGATTGAAAATGGAAAAGCTATTTGAGGTCAATGACTCATTGTAATTGTTGAAACAACTCTCTCCAATTAGTTTTTTGTGTCATGAACAGTAATTATTTGGAGCAATAATTCATCAAATGTTAGCATATTATTAAAAATGTTGATTATGATGAAAAAATTTCCGTCCGAAATTAGCCGCTGGTTGTCGTTTCCTACGCGGTTTTTATCAGAGGTAAAATATCTGCCAGAAAGCCGCCGTAAATTTGCCAATTTCTGCCAGAAAAATCCGTCGGTAATACTCCATTAATTTATAAAAATTTGATAGATTTCTATAAAATTGAGATGTGCAAGGAAGGATGTAACTGTGGTTTAAATGTGTTGCTTGATTGAAAGAGGCATAATTCTCTACTTATATTGCTTTGTAGATTAGCAATGAAATTAAAGAACAAAGAAAATCTTTCCTCATTATCACCTTTGAATTTGCCCTTTTGATCGATGACATACAAGTGATGCTTTAGCTTTTAAGAGAATCCCCTCAATCTCGAATGACTAAGATGACTAAGATTTTTTTGGAACAACTTTTTTGAGATAATTAAATAATCAACAAATATAGAGTCTTAAAATATATCATTCAAAAAATTTATGAAGTAATTGAAATTTATTCTAACTTTAAATCACTTCATTAAAATTTTAGAAATTAATTCTATCATCTAAATTTTCTATGTTTCTTACTATGGGAATTATTTCAAAGCTATCCAAAGATTTATTGATCAAATATAATTGCATTAGATAAACAATTTTTATCGGCAATGTACAATGTCAATCTTGATTATACAACCTATTATAATTATTTATAGACAAAATAGGCTATATCATAGGCAACACAAACTAAAGAAACCTAAAAAAAGTACAAAGAAAGAACTAAAAATTTGAACCAATATCTAACAATCTCCCCCTTGGTCCGGATTTTACAAAACATTTGATTCAATCCAACCATCTCCCAAGTCTGCTGCTACTAGGGGTGTCAAAACTGGGTTACGGGTCGAGTTCGGGTCGAACCTGACTTGGCCCTCATCTAAATGAGTCAACTCAAACCCAATCAGTTTAGAGAAACGGATCACTATTTAGGACCCAAACCCGACCCAAGCCGGGTTTGGGTCAACCCGGATTGACATGCCGACCCGTTTGCACAGATAAACCAAGTTACAGGAAACCAACCCATTTACACAAGCAGCAATGGAATTTTTTGACATAAAATTTGTCAATGATAGATTTACCCATAGATTTTCCTTAGGTTATGGATGGAATTTTTTGTCAGCAATAGCCATTTATCTTGCAGTAGTTGGAAATGCCATATAAGTAATAGTGGGTAATATGTCTAGTCAGTTTTCTCTTAAAACCCTAAACACCAAACCAAAAAGATGAGAGCATGAACTATGACATGATGTGGCATTCCTAAGCCGTATGCACACATTAATTTGTCATCATCATAGGAAGGGAAGAAGCTGAATTTATTTGTAGGTACAAATTTTGATTCAGCTTTATAAAGCAATTTCATCTTACCAAAAAAAAAAAGAAATTTTATCACATCAATTTCTCATCAACTTTTTGAAAAACAAAGTCTATATATAATGCTACAGGCTCCAAGTAATGCTTCTAACTAGATACTGCCGACTCTCCCAGGTACTCTACAATAATTCTTCACCCTCTTTCTTTCTTCTTGGATTTTTTTTTCTTCTGTTTGTTAGTTTTCTCACAGTCCCTTCTTAAAAAGTTTCCATCACTGTTGAATATTGCATTTCATCTGCGCTTGCTTTGGAAGATGGTGCCTGTCTCGGCTCCACATCCATCTAATCGGAGCATCCCCATCGGTGTCAGTGGCAATACAGACTGGAACTTTGATAAGAACATAGTAATAATCCCAGCCATCCTTCTTTACGCCCTATTGTGCGCATTAGGATTGTACTCGCTTATTCCATGCGCTCTACGGTGGAGTCAACGGCTCCCGTTCGAGACTACAGAGGCAACAACAATGCAGCTAGCAATGACAGGATTGAAGAAGAGTAACCTAAGGCGGATCCCAGTGGCAACCTATAGATCCAACACAAATATATTGACAACTGAATGTCAGATCTGCCTAGTTGACTTCATCGAAGGAGAGAAGGTTCGGGTATTGCCGAGCTGCAACCATATATTCCATGTTCGATGCATCGACATATGGCTTTCCTCGCATTCATCCTGCTTGACCTGCCGCCATTCACTCCTCGATAGATCTGTAGCCTCTGTTTGCATTGATGTTAGGGAACTACCGCAGGAGATGGACGGCAACCCACCAATTATAAAGGAGTATGATGAGGTAAGCTGACGATTTATATTTGATCATCTAGGACACAATCCGTCTAACATCAAGAGAGGTGATATGATTGCTTGTTAAAAAACCCATGCTATGTGGAGGGTTTAAAAGAGGTGTTGTATAATATTAAGGGGGAGATTGTTAGATATTGGTCCAGATTTTTAACTTAGGGTTTGTATTTTTTTATAGGTTTCTTTAGTTTGTGTTGCCTATGATATAGCCTATTTTGTCTATAAATAATTATAATAGTTTGTAATAGATGCATGCCAAATTAATAGAATTATATTCACTTTTCTTACCTCTATCTCTCCCTCTTTTCAAGGAACTTTTATTTGGTCCGGTGCAAGGACCTAGAGGAAGGTTCGGTTTTGCCTAAAAAAGTGCAAATACCGAGTTTTTTGAAAAAATACTCGGTATTTGCACTTTTTGACCTATTTTTGTCTAAAACCGAACCTTCCTCTACATCCAGTGAAAGGACCTAATAATTGCTCCTTTTCAAGAAGCTCAAGAAGAGCTTCTCTTCTTCCATCAAGATCCTAAAAATATTAATCTCAAAGAATATCTAATAATTTTCAAATTTATCCCGATATAATTGGTACTAGAACATCTTGATAATTTTTTTTTCATTTTTAATCTACTTTGAATGACACTCAATAGGACCCAACATTCTTTTAATCATTTTAATTACATTTAAATATACTTAGAAGTTATTAGATAGTAAATATATAAGTGCTTGAAAAACACCACTCAAAAAAAAAAAAAAAAAAAACTTTTAAAGCCAAATAAATAGTATTCTACATTTCTATTAAAACGGTCAGGATGGCCGAGTGGTCTAAGGTGTCAGACTCAAGTTCTAGAAAAATTATCTTGTGTTGAGTCCAAATCATAATGAAAATACACCACGTTCGATACCGAGTTTATACCGAACAATACTCGATACTCAGATACCGCTTGTAACTTGAAAGTAAAACAGACGGTTCTCCATCTAATATCCTCACAGAATAATCTCTCCAAATTCTAGCCCTCGTGGGAAGAGGAAGGCGTGGGTTTAAATCCCACTTCTCCTAATTTTTATGATCTTTTAAATTGGCTGTTAGCGTCTTTTCAAACTTTTGACTTTTAGGTTACACACAAAGCATAATTTGTTGGATGGTATTTTTTTTTTAAGATTTCCTTCACCTACCAAACTATATTAAAACAGAAATTGTTTGAAATACCTATTTATTATTATTGTTTTTTTGCATAGTTTTCTTTTTTAAATTAAAGTTATTGAAAGTTTCCAAAGTAATTGACTCAATAAAACATCAAATAAAAATTTGAATGAAAATTTGAATACAATTGATATATTATTTTGAATTTATGTTGGATGAAATTTTTTATCAACAATGTACAATGACAATCCTAATTTGAAGCAAGACGATGAAGCTATTTTCATATAATCAAGATTGCCATTGTACATTGCCGATTAAAATTTATCTAATGCAATTATATTTGGTCAATAAATCTTTGGGTAGCTCAAAAAGTTGTTCCAAACAAAATCTTAGTCATTCGAAATTGAGGGGATTATCTTAAAAGCTAAAGCATCACATGAATGTGTCATGAGTCCAAGAAATCATAATCAGGTCTCATCGATCAAAAGGGCGAATGCAAAGGCAATGATGAGAAAAGATTTTCATTGTTCTTTAATTTCATTTCTAATCTACAAAGCAATATATGTAGAGAATTATGCCTCTTTCAATCAAGCAACACATTTAAATCATAGTTACATCCTTCCTTACATATCTCAATTTTATAGAAATCTATCAAAATTTTATAAATTAATGGAGAATATTTTGATC
>NW_021319594.1:1164354-1169907 GCF_001605985.2 Dendrobium catenatum
CCTATAAACCGCCAGTTAAAACCGCCGGTATAGGCCATTTTTCCTGTAGTGTCCTGATTTGTCTCTGGATGGCGGCTGTTGACCGCACAAAATAATTTCTCTTATTGAGGGTTCATAATTAATACACTCTATCTATATTGCATGTGCATGAGCAAATGAAAATATCAAAAAAAAGAAAATGTATTGTGATGTATTAGGATGGATATAATTGCGAATAGATCATATAAATCTTCATTATTAAATTAGGAAAATTGATGGATTTCTATAAAATTGAGATGTTTGAGGAAGGTAGTAACAGTGATTTCAATGTATTGGTCATCAATTCTTGAACTCCCAGTGTTATCGCTCTTGCTCCCTCCGCCAGAATTAGTTGTGGGAGATAATCTCCTCGACGTTCATCTTTTGCATCCCTCTCGATGCAATGTACCTCTAAGCCAATGACAGATGTCTGGTTTTTTCTTTTCCCGGCATTTCATTCTTCAATATCTAGTTCAACGACTTCATCGGCCGCTGCTTTTAATTGGGTTCCCTCACGACTACAACTTGTTTCGCAGCGTCCAGGATGTGATTCTTCTTAATCGCGGCATCCAGGACGGTCATGGGCCGATCAAACTTAAGCCCACGGGGCAAATACTAGGTCTTTAGGCAATTGCCACAACATAATTAAACATATTGGGTAGAGATGTTATTGTTAGGGAATGATAAACTAAATACAAAGAGAAATAATAAAGAGAATCCAAAAATATCCTAAAATTTGTTACACCAAAGGGCACTGCCCATAGAAACCCCCGCAGGGGCACAACCCCCTTGGACCCCGGACATATTTGTGAAGCATACTATGATGAACAAGTAGGGGTCGAAAGACGGCGCCCTCAGAATAAATTTTAGTTGTAAGGATATTTATGAAAAAAAACTCTACACTCCTTTAGCAAAACGGGTAATACTTAATTCAAAATTGACCCCAGTCAAATTCAGCTAACCCGAACCCGACCCAAATTGCAAAACGGTTAATCTATCTAGACCCAAACTCAACTCGGGTAAGCCGAGTTGACCTGACCCGACCTAATTGGTGAAGGAAAAAAAAAGCTTCTTAAAAATAGAATTTTCTTTTAAGTTTGAGCTACTGTTTCTTATAATGCTAAGATGAAAAGCCTTTTGTATCACAAATATTCTAGCACCAAACAGTCAGCAGTGCTCTTAGAATACATATTTTTTTAGTAATTAATATAAAATTACCATTTGATTAATCAAAATCATCCATTTTTATTATAAATTCTATAACAATCGGATTTAATAAAAATTCATATAAATTGCACATATTAATATAATGGCTTATTTAAAGGTTGCCTATGGTTTTTCTATTAATCACAATAAAACGTGAATAATTTATGAAAATAAAATCTGTTATTTTTGCTCACATATACAAAAATTGTGTACCAGAAGCACAATCTGTTAATAAAGTAAAACATTATTGTTAAATATTCTATATTAATTTAGGAAATTAATTATTGTAAAATTGAGATGTTCTAAGAAGGATATAACTATAAAAGATGGATATAAATATTCTCCATTATTTTAGAAATATCGATGGATTTCCATAAATTTGAGATGTTTTTGGAAAGTTATAAACCTTGAATGATAGATCAAAATATTCTTCATTAATTTATAAAAATTTGATGGATTTCTAAAATTGAGACGTTTAAGGAAGGAAGGAACTTTGATTTCAATGTATTCCTTGATTAAAGGAGGCATAATTCTCTATATATATTGCTTTGTAGATTAGAAAATGAATCAAAGAACAATGAAAATCTTTCCTCCTTATCACCTTTGCATTCGCCCTTTTGATCGATGGGATCTAATTATAGTTTCCTGGCTTCACAACACAGGTAATGCTTTTGAATTGGCCCTTTTGATCGATGGGATCAAATCAAGAGCTTAAAGCAAAATTAAAAAGCTCATAACATTAATTCGATGGCTAATTAGTGGTCTCTAATTTTTGTTTGAGGAAATGTTCGGCCTAGAAAAAATTAAAGGGCATCAATCGGTTGGCGGAGGCTCAATGTTAGTGGGCATCAACGCTAGTTTGGTCGAGGGGTGGGTCCAAACACTAGAGGTTGAGTGGGATTCATCTCGTTGACCTGCTTTCGACTATAGGCATCTCAAATTTAGAAATCACTTGGTCATTCGGATAAATATCATTGAGTGAAAGCAAATTACATAACGGTTTTCATTTTAAATATAAAATTATTATCTAATTATTGATTTTTAAATAATATATTTCAATTTATTTTTAATTAAAATTTAAATTTAATCGTAAATTAGTTTAATAAGAAAACATTAATTTATTTAAATATGTTAATTAAATAGTATATCTTTATTTTAATTCATCTTCTTTACAACAGTTTGATATATATTATATATATATATATATATATATATATATTATATTAATATATATATATATATATATATATATGGTAATATTGGATTTCTTAAACATTTAAAAAAATTTAAAAAGCAAACTAACCTTCTATAAAATTAGATAATTCATAAACTCTATAGTTTTAGAAAACAAAAGTTATTTTTAAATTACTAATAATTAATCTAATTTAAATTTAATTTGCTTTTCTCTTAATAAACGTAATACACATTCGATTTTAAAAACAACAAATATAAATTTATATTTTCAGAAATAGTAAATATTTGTTATTACTCCTATCAATTTATGTTTTATATACCACATCTTTTTAACTTATCTTAGTTATAAATTTTCTTCATATTAAAATTTTTTCCTTCTCATTTATTCATTTATTCATTCCCTTGATTCTTCTCGGTGCCTTTTATTTGGAAGGCTGTTGGCTCGTTGGTTTTTCCTATGTTATATTCTTAATTTCTGCCTCCAATGATGGCCCTTGTTGTCTGCGCAGTGGGTAAGGTCCCTTGAGTCTGCCTTAGCTTTTCTCCCCCTTTCTTGAGTTTTTGAAGTTCTATTTTGATGTTCTTGGTTTGATCTATTGCTATACAAGTTTTGGCTGATTTAAAAAAATAATAATAATAAGCAGTTGAGCTGATTTTGGGCTTTGGCATCTGGTTGGCTTGCTAATCATTTTTTGTATGTGTATTTATGCTCTGAACCTATTTTGATTGTTGCTTATTGTGTAATTAGCAGCTTGCTTTCCTCTTAGGGGCTCTTGTTATCCTTTACTTTGGTTAATGATATTTGATGTTCAAAGTCTCTTATATTTAAACCCCTAAGTACTTTCATCATATCCTTTATTTATGAATATGATGGGGCTATCAAAAATATTATTACCAAAAAGAAGGAAAAATATTACATTACACAAACTACTCGAGATGTGTCGCCGGTAGGTCACTAGATCTTATCAAGCCTTCTCAATGACATTGGAAGTTATTATATGTAAGAATTTGTGGTGTCGGTTTCAATTCGAACCAATCCTTAAACAACAGATGACACAGCATAACTGCAGAACTGGAACTGTAATACGAACGAGGAAAACCGTTGTTCTACCATAAAAGTATCGACTTTTTGTGAGATAACTTTGTTTTCGCTCACTCCAGTTGCACGACCACGAATATAAGAGATTTTGAATAAGAGGAGATTGATGGAGAGGAGAAGGAGGAGCACCAATGATATTTGGTCTTCTAGTCGCGGCTGGCTTCGTCACTTGAAGACGGACAAAGGAGCCACTGTTTGGGTGAGCGAGTGAGGAAGAGGTGTTCGAGTGAGACGTAAGTATTTATTCTTTTAATATGGTTAGAATATTAAACAAATAAAAATTTTTATTTACAATATATATTTATATTTAAATAGAAAATTGAATTTATGCCAATTTGTATTCATCATCCAATATTAAAATATATTGGAGTAGTCTTGATCTCATAATCATCAAATCTCAATAAGAAAGCTAGTATCTGCTAAGTTAGGGAAGGGGGAACCGGCCTTTATTTTTTAGCGAGCTTATTTTTACCACCTTTCAATCAATTTTAAACCAGTCTACAAGAATAGATAAAATTAATTCTAATCAATTAACCCAATTATCTATATATTATTATATTAATTTTATATGTAAAAAAGCAAAAATTTAATTTATTCTTCAAAAAATAAACTCACTTACATTTTTCATACCGGAGTTTTTCATTTTTTTGCAGGGACAGAAGCAACTAAATATATGCAAAATTATTAACTATTGTGGAGCTTGTGCCATAGGAATCATAAAAAAATGAAAATTAAAAAAAAAAAATGCAAGACGTCCCTATTCTAAATAGAGAAGAGCACCCAGCTTTATGCTTACATTATGTGAAGTTTTTTCCATCAGTAATTATATGCATAAAATTAATCAATAGAAGTTATTGTTGAGAAATTCGTTCATAATTCTATCAGAAATTTACAGGGAATTTTATAAAAAAAAATATATCAGATAATTTATTAAGTAAAATTCTCTCTCACTTTTCCCCTCCCTATTCTACTTACTATATGCTCAAGATTACCTTGGTATCAAAATAGTCAACAAATCAAGAAAAAATTTAGCAAACCGTAAATTTTTATATAACTGTAGAAAACTCCTAAAGCATATTTACAACCTGTATAAAACTCCTAAAGCATATTTACAACCTGTAGAAAACTCCCAAAGCATATTTTCAACCTGTATAAAACTCCTAAAGCATATTTACAACATGATGCCATTCAGGATTATTTTTAGGAAAAGTGGACTATTAAAATAGTCACTAAAATCGGGAGAAAAGTCAAAAGCATCAGAATTTTTCCAATTTTTTTAACTTTTTCTAAATTCTCACCGGTGCGAGTAAAATCTGCGGGATTTTACTCGCACTGGTTTATAAAAAATCCTCGCACTGGTTTATTAAATTGCTTTTAATAAAATCGGTGAGGATTTAGAAAAAGTTAAAAAAATTGGAAAAATTCTGATGCTTTTGACTTTTCTCCCGATTTGATCTTCTTTTATTATTAAAATTTTCAATAATACATCATCTTGCAATATAAAATAAATCGATTAAAGACATTTCCAAAGTGACTAAATAATGGACTAAAAACAGCATAACAATAATGAAAATTGATTTGTTATACCTATGATTCCAATAAATCCCATCCGGTTATAAAGAAAAGGTAAAAACAGAATTCGAATTTGATTGGATTACTAACCATGCGACATTAATAATACCACAATTTTGATGCAACAAATTCAATGTGTAAACTCATTCAAGAAAAATCATAACAAATTCAATGTGTAAACTCATTCTTCAATTGCCCCCCCTGAGAGCCATGGGGTTCCGCCCCTGATAGAAAGGTATGAAGAGATAAGGCGGAGAGGTAGGAGATGAAGTTCAAACAAATAATTTAAAAACAATCTCACCAAAGTTTTGCTAATTTCGGCCAAAAATTTTCAGATTTCATTTATAAAAGAATATGGTAGAGAAGTATGAAGAGATAAGGCAGAGAGGTAGGAGATGAAGTTTTAACATATAATTTAAGAGAAACACCAAAGAAATAAAAACAAGCTCACCGAAGTATTGCTA
>NW_021319594.1:1170007-1177153 GCF_001605985.2 Dendrobium catenatum
GTTGGCCAAAAAATTTTCAAATTTCATTTAGGGGGTAAAATTTGAATAAGAGGCTATTTAGGGATTAGGTAATTTCCTTTGCTTTTATTAGTCTAGCTTGTTAGGGTTTGGGGGGATCTTGAATTTGAAATTAAATTTAGGATCTAGGGTTGGTTCTTTTTGGCTCTAGGCTTGACTAGAGATTTGGAGAGTTGTTTTTTCCTCTCGAATTGAAGAAACTTGTATCATTTGCTATTTTTCTGCATCTACAAGTGAAATTCTTCGTTTTCTATCAGCTTTCTTCTGTTTTTTCCCAAGAAATTTGCTGTACTGTTGCTGTTTTCTGTTGTAAACAATAGTTTTGCTCGCTGTATTCACCAATTGTCGTTAGGTTTGCTTGTGAACTCAAGCATTTCCCTTAGGGTTACTTGTGAACTCAAGTACTTCCTAATAAATTGGTATCATAGCACGTCGATCTAAGGATATCAATGGAAGGAAGGAAAGTTGAAGTATTGGAGGAAGAAATAGGCCAACTAAAGACATATTTTAAGGAAAAATCGCTGATTTTCATAATCAATTTACTTCCATCCATGAAAAAATGGATGGAAGGTTCGCCACCTTGGACGACATAATGAAGAAGATGGTTGAAGATAAACAAATTTTCTTATATTACCGACATATTCATTTGGATCTAACACCGACATCAATTTCTTAGGATCAATTTTGGAAGAGCCAACGAACCCACCAAATTAGTCATTGTTATTTGGTAAGATATTTTAAAATACATAAATCATAAAAATACAAAATAATTGAAATACATGTAACTTAGGTTTCCTTAAAGACAACTTTCTTACTATTTTTTAAAATAATTTTTTGCTAGCTAAGATGGAAAAAAAGTGTTGTAGAATACATAGTTGAGTATACTACATGTCTAAGGGTTAAAGCATAACGCCATTTCTTTCCAGCTAAACAAACTAATTATGTGGAGAAATTATCAAAATTGCATGTGGATGGAACTATAAGATTAAATGTATATAAAAAACTATGTTATTGGATAAAGATGATAGGTTTTTATCCATATTATGCAAGAAGTTTTGAGAGCCTAACTAACGTTCAATACTACATTTCACTCTCAAACAAATGGGCGAAATGTATAAGGAGGCTTTGCATTTCATTTTTTAAAACCAACGAAATCTAAACCCTAAGGAATGCGCGCAAATGAAGAAAATGAAGAAAAACAATGAGAAGAAAAAGAGAAGAAGAGGATGAAGGGGAATAGACTCATAGTGATGAGGATCGAAGGCACCGTCGGCCGGGATTCGCAAGAGGAGAAGATTTTCGTCGTAGCTATCCGGATTCGCTCCCGTCGCGCAAGCAAGATCGAAGAGAGAAATTAGGGATTTGGGTCACTTAAAGTCACGGAAGGGCTTTGCCAGCGGTTTTAATCGGTGCAATTAGGCATAATAATAATAATAATAATAATAATAATAGGACTAATAATGCGTTTGTTATTATTATTATTATTATTTCTATAGTACTTAACATAATTTATTTGGATGAGATTTGAGAGGTCTTTAATTGTATCACTATTTGACATATATAAATATGATCAATGTACATAACTGTATTAAAATAAATCAAAATTAGACACAATAAGTAGTAAAAAAAAGCTAAGATTAATAAAGAGTATTATATTATTCAGAGGATTAATATGGATCATTTGATGAAGTTTTTGAAGATTTTGACAAAAATAATTAAATTCTCACTCTAAATTTTATAAATAAGCTGAAAAATTATAGAACTCTACTTGATGGATGAAGTTCATTATGAGTTTATGACTTCCAACAATCATCAATTGTCATCACCAAACTACCTTCTCTTGATCGTTGTGGTCTTCTGCCTAATGAAAAGGCGATGATGAGGAAATATTTTTATTGTTCTTTAATTTTATTTCTAATGTACAAAGCAATATATATAGAGAATTATGCCTCCTTCAATCAAGCAACACATTGAAATCACATTTACTTCCTTTCTTAAACATCTCAATTTTATAGAAATCCAACATTTTTCCTAAATTAATAATGAAGATTTTTATGGTCCATTCACAATTATATCCATCCTAAAACATCAAAATAAATTCTCTTTAATTAGATTTTCATTTTCTCATGCACATGCAATATATATATTGAGTGTATTAATATGAACCCTCAATAAGAGAAATTATAATGTGCGGTCACAAGACGTCATCCGGAGGCGAATTAGGACACACCACATCACTTTTTTGTTGTATACCGGTGTTGTTTACTGCTGTGTACCGGGTGACATGACACATCTTAATTCACCTCCGGACAGTCCGGTGACTGCACAGAATAATTTCACCCTCAATAAAGTCATACAATCTAATCACATTTATATCCTTCTTAAAAGCTCTCAATTTTACTACCATCACTTCTCCTAATTAATGAAAGAATATATACCAATAATATCTTACAAAATTAAAATTTGTGTATGTCTGCTGAATTAAAATTGTTAATCCATCATTGAAATCAATTATAACATTTCTAAAACATCTCGATTTTATAGAAATCCTTCAATTTTTGTAAATTAATAGAGAATATTTAGATTCATCTTTCGCAGTTATATCCTTTTGTAAAATATCTCAATTATAGCTATAACGGTCAATTTTCTTAAATTAATTTCGATAATTTATATCCTCCCTAAAACTTCTCAATTTTACAATCATCAATTTTTTTTAATACTTCAAAAAATTTATTTAGCTATAGTCTTACTATTTTAAAAATTTGTGCTAAATTTATGTATTTGTGTGCTAAATTAATATTAAAATTATATGTTTTTTTCATATATAACATGCCTCCCCGCGATTATATTAGCTATAATTATAAGTAAAAGTGTAGAGTTTTTTTCATAAATATAAATTGTTCCCGGGGTTTAAAGGATCGGCCCATGGCCGTCCTGGATGCCGCGATTAAGAAGAATTACATCCCAGACGCTGCGACTAAAGAAGTTGGAGGCGTGAGCAAGCTCCAATTAAAACAGAAGCCGGTGATGCCGTTGAACTAGATATTGAAGAATGAAATGCCTGGAAAAGAAAAAACCAGACATCCGTAATTGGCTTAGAGGTAAATTGCATCGAGAGGGATGCAAACGATGAACGTCGAGGATATTATCTCCGACAACTTATTCTGGCGGAGGGAGCAAGAGCGATAACCCTCAGAGTATATATATACAAATATATGCATAATTTCTTAAAATAGAAAGACATTATTGCTAAATAATTTTTCATGTATTTAGGAAAATTGATGGCTATAAAATTGAGAAGTTTTTGGAAGTATATAAATTATCGATATTCATTTAGGAAAGGGCTATAATTATGATTGTGATATTTTACAAAGGATATAACTGAGAAAGATGAATCTAAATATTTTCTATTAATTTAGAAAAAAATGAAGGAGTTCTATGAAATTGTGATATTTTAGGAAGGATATAATTGTGAATAGGTCTAAATATTCTAAATTAATTTGGAAAATATTGATAGATTTCTATAAAATTGAGATTTTTAAAGAAGGATATAAGTATAACTGGTATTTCAATGCATTTTTTGAATGAAGATGAATGAAAAATGAAATTAAAGAAGAATGAAAATCCTTAGTCATCATCGCATTTGCATTCTCCCTTTGCTGAGATCTGATTATAGTTCCTTGGACACACATTGTTTATGATTTCCATTTATTTCTTCTATGAGTTTTTTAGAAGGGTTTATGTCAATGGCTGTCTATTTTCTTACAAAAACTTGCTTAATAGAATATATTTTAATTATTGAAATGGCCAAATTTTAAAAGGAGCTTAACCATTCATTAATTTAGTAAAAGGAGTGGAACTCGAAAAAAAATTCCGTATTCTTATTTTTTGTTGCGTTTTGGAATATTTGCGGTGGAAGAGAAGTATAAAGCTTAACATCTTAGCGTTATACGAAGATCCAACACACAAACAAATGAAAGTGAGGGTGCAATATTTATAAGAGACCCCAAGATTTTTACGTATAATACTCTAAAAAGGGGAAAAACAACATTGCCTAGCCCAGCTCAAATGAATCCACTAGTATTTGCAGTTGATTACAAATGAGGCCCTTCATTGGAGGATAGGCCTTGGCTTGATGTAGCAAATACACACCATATAGAATGCATTACATGGTAGAAATTGGAAGAATTAGTATTGATATGTTCATTTGGTCGGCAGGACTATAGTTGGCGGGCAACGGAGGTCCGAAAGACTACAGTATGTTGACGGTGGTCGGAGGGATCGTTGTCTGAAAAGACAGTTGTCTGGCAACGGAGGTCGAAAGGATAGCAATCTGGCTACTGAGGTCGGAAGGATCGTAGTCTCAGTGGACGACAATGGCTCTTTATAATTGTTGAGATATCACTTTCCAATTAGTTTTCTATTTATCTTGAAGTGTAATTCCTTAGAGCTCTAATTCATCAGATTTTAGCATCTTATTGAGGATTTTCATGATCATATATACATCATTTTAATTTTTATCCCTTGCTGGCAATGTGCTCTACTAGGGTTTCTTCCCCACGAGCCGCTCCTTTAACCGCAGCCCTGTTCATGGCCTCTGATGTCTCTTCTCGCTTCAGGGAAGTTTCTTGGTTGTCCTCTTTGTGTTTTCCTTCAGATTTGGTTTTTTTTTCTGGGCATTTTGTTGACGTCGTCTATGTAGTCGGTCGATGGCCGACAAACGTTTAGTGGATCCCAATTTTTTGGAGGGCAAATGCTCTTCTAGCTCATTAATTCATGATGCATTATATGGTAGCTCTTCTTCTTCGCTTTTCCCTGGCCTCAAAATATCCTCACCATGGGTTGCCCTCGTTATGGATTTCGGAAGATGAAATTTTTGCACTCGCTGCTCCATTTGAGTTTATATTGGTTGTTAAATTCCCTTCTCGTAGACCCACGCTAGATGATATTTGTAAATTGTTTTTCAACCTTAAGCTCAATGGTAAATTTTTTGCTATTGTTATAAATCCTAAGCATCTGTTAATTCAGCTTATGAATGATTTGAATAAATATCGTGACACTGTTCCTATTTTGTAAATAATTGGTTCATGAAGGTGTTTAAGTGGACTCCTACGTTTGATTGAAATTGTGTCACCCATTATTCCTATTTGAGTTTCATTCCCCAACCTAAAACCTCATCTATTTTCTCCAAGGATTCTTCATGGCCTTTGTTCCATGTTTGGTATCCCTCTTAAAATTGATCATGCTACATCCACTAGTTCTAGGCCCTTAGTTGCACGTGTCTTGGTAGAAGTAGATGTTACCAAATATTTTCCAGATAAGGTTTGAGTTGGTCCTGACAACTTGGGTTATATCTAGTCGGTGATTATGGAGAAATTTTCGTCATATTGTTCTCATTGTAAACGTTTGGGGCACTCAAAATTATAATGCAATATCTTACATCCCCATTTGATAATGTAGGTGAAAAAAATCCTATACATGTTTTTTATTTTGAGCATGTTAACAATGGTAGTGATTCACCTTTTGAATGATAATGTTGTTTATGGCGGTGTTAATGGTCTTATGCCTTCTTCTAAGGTGGGGCATTTGGTGTTGCCGGATCTGGGTGTTGCCGATGACCCTGTGATTCTTCCGATGGATTTTCCTGACTCGATTAACATTGGCTCTATGTTGGAAGTTATTGGTTTTGATCATCCTCCTATTGCTAACAATCATCTAGCTTATCTGGAGGGGGCTTTTTTCCAAGCAGAAGAATCCTCCTTTTGTGGATCATTCTGACGGAATTGATGCTTCCTCTATTGGTGAGGGGGCGGGGGTTGATTTGGTTGTAACATTTCATTACTGTTGTATTGTTAATTCTGGGGTTCCATAATTAAAGAATGATTTTAAGATTTATTTCTTCTACTAATAGTTGTTTATCTACCTATTTATCTATACCTTCTCATTTTCTTAAACACAATAATAGAATAAAATTAATTCAGAAAATTTACTATTTCTTACTCTTAGCTCTTCTCATTCTAATTTTTTTTTTGGGAAAACATAAAAATCATTTGTCACAGCTAATAGATAATTAAGGACATAAAAGTTTGTTATTATCTTAGATTAAACAAAGTACTTTTTTGTTTATATCGTATATCATGAACTCCTAACTTATTCCTTATAGAAAATTATTCATCCTAGAGTTTAGAAAAGAAATCTAAACTTGGCCACCAACAAACTCTGATGAAAAATGTATAAAAAGCAAGTGAAAGAGAGAAAATTAGGATGCTAGTATAATCCAAGTGCAAAAAATTCATACAATTGAGAACAGACCATTGGATTGCTTCTAGATATTTCAGAAATAGGATATGAACCGTGACTTATAAGCGAATCAGTTCTTTGAGTATTTGTGCACACCTGCAGATATAGCTGCACTTGTTCTGTTCAGGAGACTATATGGTCCTTACAATTTACTCATACAAGAGAAAACCAAAGTCAAATCTATAAAATTTTGCATCCAATGCCAATATTCTAACTTTCATATTGCACATCGAAAGTTGCAAAAGCACCCAAAAAAATTTTTTTTTTTTTTGAAAGCTTTGCAGCCAAATGGCCTGCAATTGATTGCAGCAGGTATTACCTTCAATCCAAAATCCCAAAGAAATGCTCCAAGCATGTGGCACTGAACACATTAGGTGCAGCACGTTCAATTCTCGTTGGAGAAATGTGAAGTTGATACTTGATGAACCTTGCTAACTGGTGTATTATATCTGGGTTTGTATCAATATGCCAATCTGGTTCTAGCTGCCGCACAAAAGAAATACGCCCATTTTCCGTACTACAGAAGAGAACCTTCTCACTGTTTAAACCACCTGATGTAAACAGACCAGCATCTTTCAAAGCCAAGAGAACTCTTTCCCCACTTTCATCATCAAGAACTCTTTCCATAAGATATAGATCACAGAATTTTGTAATCTCTAGTAGCACCTCCCGGACAGAAGATTTAACCGTTGCATGTTCCTGAAGCTCCTCCGGAGTGGTCTCCTCAAGGATTACACCCAGCAATTGGCATGTAACCTTGCGCCCTTCATTCAGCCTATACCTTACAATTTGTGCCAGAGTATGCTTTCCAGGCAGGAATAGCTCATC
>NW_021319595.1:0-17873 GCF_001605985.2 Dendrobium catenatum
CCCTTACTATTTTACGTCTTCGCATTTTCAATATCTTAGCTAAAACTCTTGTGGTTAAAGAACTTTTTCTACAAAACTCAAAAGAAAACAATTTTTATTTCGGTCAACATGAATTTTAAAAAGGGATTAAATTTTTTTTAAAACTACCAATTCAACCCCCTTCCTTTATGTAGCCTTTGGGACATAACTAGGCCCACGTAACAAACCTTAATACTAGACTCAACAAGTGGATATCGCAGCTTCGTTTCAAAATCATAAGTTTGAACTACTTTTTATTAAACACGCCGCGTTAGATTGGCGCTACATTGGAGAAAACAACCCACGCCCCCCCCCGCCAAAAACCCACACCTGAGGGTACTCATCACCTAGACCTCTCGCCCGCCCCCGCGCCCCATACCTCTACACGCCTGTTTGTAACCAAATATTTTCTTTTAATTTGGAAAAAACGCTATGTCTACTTTCTATAACAGTCACTTGATTATCGAAATGTGATGCTAGTCCAGATGGATACACAAGAAAACCAACTAAGATTAGTTGATTGGAGTTATGGTAGAGAACAACTTTTTTGCAGATGGGGACTTATAGAAGAACGTGACTTAGCATAATATAAATGCCAAATGTCTATAATAGTTTCTTTTGTGCTCTTTAAAACTCTGAAGACTACAATGCCGGGTTGCTACTTGTAAAAAGTGGAAATGACATATGGGATAGAACTTTGTATAACTTATGAAGGGACAAATTGAGGTTATTAGCAATCAAGTCTTCAATACTTGTTACATGACTAATGAAATTTATCCGCATAAAAAACAATGAATGAATCTATCTCTGCACATGATAACAAGATTCCTACTTACAACTTTCACTTATTTGCATCACTTGGGTAGGAATATCATAGACTTAAATCACAATAATAATCATGGCTTACAATAACTGATTACATCCTTCAATGTTTAGCTCGCACTACTCGCTTATGTGATGCATTTATAAAGGAAATAATATACATTGACCTGAACTGTACAGAGTCTGAGTTAAGATTAAAATCTTCTTAACAAATGTTTACTCTATTACAACTATCCTGTCTTGTATCAGATCTAGCTTAAAGCGTACATGACATCATAGCGGAGTAAGTCACAAGAGATAAAACTGTTACGTAGCATGTACTACTGTGAGACCACGGATGACAGAGATGTATACATAAGGATTGCCACTAAAACGTCATGGTAAGCTAAGTCAGAGAAGCAGCAACCAGTGAAGCACTTCACCAACGAGCTTAGAAGCAATGAAGAGATTGATATATGCTAGCTGATGATGAAGGCTAGGACAAGATGCAAGACGTTCTTCAAGACGAAGAAAGAAGAAGACGCCGAGCAGATGAACAGAGGATAATGATTGCACTAATGTTTTGACAAGAGGTTCAATGGACGAAGGTTTCTAATGGAAGTAATTGTTATAAGAACTTGCAGGAAAACCAGCCAGTCACATATCAAGACTGATTGTCCAAAACTTGCAAATCCAAGGACTGCCTTAATGACAGGAGGAATAGAGTATTGCAAGGCTTGAGAGGAGTGAGAAACTTAGAACACGAAAATGGTAAAGAAGGTGCTAAAGTAAAAGGCGAGTTTTAGTTTCAGAAGAGAGCTTGTCAATGGAGACGGACCTACGAAGAGACTCAGAGCCTCATCTGGCAAGAGACTGAAAAAAGAGAGAAAAGCAGTCAATCAAACACTTGTCGCAGATGATGGTCAGAAAGAAGTATTTGAACAATCAGATCAAGAAGAGTTATTGCTCTCAACAACAAGACCTCGTAAGTGGACAAGCAAGTATGTAGTATCCTTGGACCCAGCGATGAAAGTAATTATGTTTCAAAGATTATGTATGACGTGGAGTGATACTGCGACAGATTGCATAATGCTGAGAAAAGCCCAGCAATGGAGGCAAGGGTTTACAGTCTCATGGAGATTATAATACCATCAAACAAGGTGGTAAAGGATCAGTATGATTAGAAATTTCAAAAACTTTTCATAGATAATGTGTTTATTGGTTGAAGGCTTGTAGAACATAATCTGTTAAAGTATACACATCTATGTAGATTATTCACGGCCGAAATATAATGTGAAATTCTTTACCTGACAGCCGCCATATTAAGCCTAAATGGAAAAGAAGTCTAATATAGGCAAAAAAGCCTAGCCAGCGTTAACAGAATTACAGCTAATAAATTGGTAGAGGGAGGAAAAATTCTATTCACATATTCTGAGTAATAACTTTTGATTAAAAGACGGCCTATTACGTAGCATGAAGTATCATGGCTTTGGAGTTATTCAGAGAAGAGCATGCTTTGTCATTTCTGGTGAGTAAAAACCTTAGGAGCAATCTTACCCAAAGAACTTAAGGCTTGAAGGAGATATACCAAACTCTCAGAACTTTCTACTGAAAGACAACTGTATGTATGCATGTCAATTAGGAAAACAAGTGAACGTCTTCCGTGTTAAGCCAAATAAGATTTTAGGACCAAGTAAAACCTTGGAAATCTGTACATGGATCAGTTTTGGAAACCAGGAGAACTGAAAGTCTAAAGGTAGCCTAAGGTATACAGGAATCTGTAAACCTTTAGCTTATTGTGGGAATGGAGATAGATTTACAGCAAAAATTTTCAACACTTAGTCCAATATTCTTTTTCATACACAAAGTGAATGCTCTATTAAGGAATTCAAGAAAATTTTTCAACTTGGATTCAAAGAGAAACTAGTGATGTGCTTCTAAATAATCTCTTTACAAAATGATCATGGAGGAGGATATCATAGACAAAATGAAAAACCGATCTGTTAAAGAGTTGGTAAGCAAGAAAATAATTAGGCGATATTGGTATACACCATGTTGTATCTAACACAGCGGCCTAGATTAGCTCTGCAACTAGCGACAAAATCGGATACTGGAGAGTATATCTGAGGTCAAATCAGGTAAATTGAATCACTTCAGTTGTTCAATTATGGTGGATATATCATCTTTGAATACTTCAGAATAAAAAACTTTTGTGATGATGGAGTCTCTAAAACAAGAGTATGTGAAATTGAAATGCAACGTTCTAAATGGGGAAGATTAAAATTACTTCTAGGTTCTTAGCATTGAAGCAAACTTTAGAGAAAGGAACTATTTACTCCTAGCCCACAAAAACATTAATAGGTATTAAGAATCATCAACGAAAATATGAGTTAATGGGAGTATAGCAAACCTTTTTAGTGAACAACCACAATGGAGTTCCTCAGTTCTTGGATATAGACCTGTAAGGGAATAAATCTTTGTAATTGATCAAAAGAAAATATTATGACGGTTCGATTATAAAAGCGATCTCTTTAGCTCATTATCTTAGGACTTCTAGACCAACCAATTATAATGATTCATTGTTGAAGGAGTGTTTGTTTAGTGCTAGATTTCAATCAGATTCTAAAATAATCACATTTGAACAGCAGTTAGAATAAGAAGTTTAAAAGATACTTCTCTAGAATCTTAAACATAGGAATCTGATCCTAAAGAAGTAGTTAGCTTCTTAATTTGAATTATATGGATTATAGGCTATTTCAGAATTCGACATTTGCAGGTTCGATGCAGAGGGATAGGAAAAAGCACTTCTGAAATATTCAGTTCATTTGGATAATATTCACTTAGTCTTCACCTTAGTCCGAGTAGAGACAAACAAATAAATTTCAAGATAAGCCCCTCTAATCTACGGTACAAGAAGATCTATGGAGAGATATGCAATAGGAAGATTAATATGGCACAAGTAACGTTCCTGGTTTAAAACAAATATTTGAAATTGAATGCTTAGAGATTAATAAAAATAGGCACGGTATTCAATTTATTATG
The DNA here is from genome assembly GCF_001605985.2 of Dendrobium catenatum. NCBI lineage: Eukaryota > Viridiplantae > Streptophyta > Magnoliopsida > Asparagales > Orchidaceae > Dendrobium > Dendrobium catenatum. Next base: position 3,862 of record NW_021319595.1, read on the forward strand.
ATAATACTAGTGCTATTTGCATTTCCAAAAATCTTATTCAAACATTCTAAACCAAACACATTGACATAGGCGTATCAAATTTCCAAAGGAATTTCATGTTTATCCAAGGTACGAAGATAGATATGTAAAATCACATCAGATGTCATCTCAAAATATTCTCGAATACCTTCACCTAACTTAGCACATCATTTTATCATAAATCCTTAGCCTAAATAACCTTCAACTGTTTCTTGATACTTTTAAGAGACAAGCTTCGAATGTAATGACTTTGATATGTTTAATTAAAAATGAGTTTATTATCTTTTGCAATCAATTTCTAGTTTGAAATTTAGTTTTCTTAGTATTATTGTTTTGCTTTTTAGTTAGTTATGAATTTATTGATTTCCTTTTGGTGTTGAGAAATAGATTAATCACCATTTAGGAATCTGTGTTATGTCTAAAGAATGATTTTCTATGTTATTGATATGTGTGTGTTATGAGTTTTTCAATTAAAATTTTCAAAAAATTAAAAAATTGGTAGGTATAATAATCGTCCGGAACCGCGCCCAAATTGTTCTATCGTACTGGCATGTTGGAGAGAAATTCTATTGTTTTTCGGCAGAAATTTTTAACCTCTCTCGTTTTGAGAGGCAGTTTTTAGTAGTCAGCATCTACTGTACGATTTCTGGTGTGATGTATTGATCGTCCCAGAACGAATTTTTTGTCTCTCAAAGCGTCATTGAGACCATTTGAATTGCAAGCAGTTGTGGTGGATAGACAGTGGTCTTAACTGGAAAGTTTGTCCGTACGAACTTTTGGTCCGTCCAGCCAATTAGGGGAGAAAAAATACGAACAGACGTCGTTTCATTGTAAATGAGGGGACCGAGTTTATTTACAGAAATTTTAAAACGAAATTAACTTTGATCGTTCTTGTACAAAAATCAGTCTGCACTATCGGTCAAGTCAAAAGGCACCCTAATAGTACAAGAAGGCGTAGCCGGACGCATCCATAAATTTGTGATTACAAAAAAAAGCCGTTACAATTCTGCCCTACGATATTTGACTAATTTAGCGTCTGTACGAAATTATTTTCGCCAGAAAAGTCACGAAACGATAATTTTGATCCAGAGAGGGAGACTATTTTGTCCAGGACGAACGAATACGTTTTTCTGTTAAATTTGGAAGGCTTTCTAACTTTCAACAATCACATTCTCGAAACTTTCGTTTTCTTATCCTTTCGATTCAAAACGACAATGCCTCCATGAGCAAAGAGACAAAAGGTCTTTGGTTAGCAAGAGAACACCACAGCACGAGGGAATGCCTCTGGGAAAACTTAACCTTATCAAAAAAGCAAATAGAGTGAATATTTCTTTCCTCTCATTTTGCCCCTGTCTTACAACTCTCTCGCATTTCTGATTCAAAGCGCGAATACTATCGTTAAGGTTAATGCACCGTTTTTCCGGTCCACCCAGAATCTCAATTCTATCCTTGTCTCTTCTCCACCTTTCTCTACTTTACTAGCGCAACATGAGTTTAAATAATCGACCTACTCGCCTTGCAATAAGTTCTTTATTTCATAGCAAAAAAGTTGAAGAATCACCAGAGCAGACACTCTAGCCCTTTCTGACTTAAGAATCAAAGTATGTTATAGAAGCCCCAACACAACCTAATGACGTGCAAACCTCTTTTCAAATGGTATGATGTCAATAGTTAGACCAGTTTAACAAAGTGGTCTTAATATTTATAGTGTATGTCGCTAGAGTCATCCGTATGACCAAAATATGCTCTTTCCAAAGAATACCTAGGTCCGAATCATCACAGCATATCCTTTTTTTGATCTCATATACATTCAACTAGCATAGCTGTTGACCTAGAAATAAAATTTATTTACCCCTCTCCTTGCTAGTCGTAACAACTTTTTGAATTTATTGAATGTCATCCACCATCAAACGAAGCCCAACTTAATCATAGAATTATTCTCTTTATGGTCTTTCAGACACAAATACTGTCACGCTGAACATAAGGAAAAAGGAAAACATCTCATTAGTCAAGCACTTAGTTACAACAAATTTTGGAAAAAGAAATACAAACCCTTAGTAGTGGCTATCTTGATGATGAATACGAAGAGCCAGATATTCTCTTACCAGTGACCTGGAATGATGAGCAGTAGTAATGATGCTTCCTAAATTAGATGTTTCAAGGAGGAAAGATAATGGAGAAGTCACATGCCATTTCTCAAAAGGAGAAGAAGAAAGAAAGATGAGAGCAACAAATTCTAAAGGCACACCCTTTCAAAAGGGTCAAAGATTTATAAATTAATTTTTTTAATTTTTCAAAAGAAGAATTTCTCATTTCTGATGAGAAAAATTTTAGGTCTAGACTAGAGGAACTCATGTGATCAAAGATTGATCTCAACTGATGCCCAACTTTTGCGACCTAGACCTAGCAACCAAAAGCCCACGATGGACATTGGTGAGAGCATCAAGATATAATAAGAGAGTACATGGAAATTAATACCAATGTAATGATTGGATAGTCAACTTCCATTATCGTGTCTATACCTTTTTCGGTTGGCATAATCACTCCTATCCTCCTCTATGTAATGATAGAATTAGAGAATTGAATGAAATTAAATTTCTGTAGTGTTCTCGTTTAGCTCGTGTTTTGTATTAAATGTCTTTTTCATGAAGTGTTAGTATTTATTTTTTTTTGTAGTTTTTTAGTTTGTATTTATTAAAAAGTTTTTCAGTTGTATGTTCTTAACTGTTTGTTTAAATCCTATGAAATAAATATGTAAACTCCTTTTCGAATTAATATTATAAAGCATGTTGGACTTATTGTCAATTTGGTTGTTTTGGAAATTTAGAATTGAATTTTAATGATTGTTATTAGTCTAGTTAATCTATAAGTGTGCATTAATATTAGATTGTTAATAAGATAATTACTATTAGAAAATCTAATCTTTCTAAATTAAAAGTTGTTGTGCCAACTTTTTTGTAATTAAAGAACGTTTAAATTCACATTGTCTATTTCATTTAGACTACATAAAAATTTAATATATTATTTCAATATAAGTGTGTTTTCTTATTTTGTATTTCTATGCTAAGTGATATTTAGGCACTTTAGAAATATCTGAAATTTTAGATTATTATTTGAAAGATCTTGGTCTCAATACTCTTTGAAATATTGTATTTAAAGATACAAAATTAAAAGGAATTGCAGCAAAGCAGTTTAACCAAAATGAAACAAAGGCCACAAAAATTAATTCCCAATGACAGAAAGAGCACAAAAACGTGCCCAAAAAAATGTTGAAAAAGAAAGCCGCCAAGCGCCACATGTGGGTAATTCTCTTCTTTCCAAATACTTTCCATATCTCTTTTAATTCATACTTTTGATCTTTATGTAATCATGTTATTATTCTAGTTGAACTTTGGGTGAAAATATAGGAAATTTAACCCCACGTCTCTCTTTAATATTAATTCATACTCCACTCCTTGACTTAATGTCTAAATTGAAAACATATGTCTTTGATATTAATAAATTTCTAAACTATAGTGTACAATAATGTGACACACCTTCATAGCTTAAATTTATAAGAAATTTCTTATATGAATATGATGATCCTAAATTGATTAGTTTTATGATAATGACACTACTTGATATTAGATATACATCAACCAATTGTATTACCCACTAAAGATTACTTGTTTGAGAATTGAAAACTCTTTCAGTAGTAATATCTTGTACTTGACATTTAACTTTGCCATATAATCATTCTATCACATTATTATTTAAGTTGTTGTCGAAAAAGCGTGGGTAAAATTGATTAATCGTTGATGTTTTTCATTTATGTGTTTGTTTCGATGTTTTGACGTTGTCATTACTTAGTTTGTATGTTTAATGTCCTTTCGCCGTTCAAAAATGCCTCATTATCAGTAGTCAAATCAATTCTAGGCCCAGAGTGTATTTTTAGCATAGAAATTAATGCCTCCTTAAAAATTGAACACCAGTACATATCATTAATAAGAAATTATTTTTTCCCATCTTCAAGAAAAAGGGATTGAGAGTTGAATAAGATAGTGCTAATTTGAATATTGCACGTACATTTTTCGTCATATTAGTGTAGTGTTTTAAGATGATCTTGTCAATAATCATTATATTCAAATGTAGTTATTCCATTATCCTATATCATCTATTATTAAAGAGTTGAGATAATGTCTTCGGTGGCCTATGGTTTGCAGAGATTGAGATCCGCTGTTATCTAACCAATTCTATTTGGATTCTCGGTGGCACTGAATCCGAGTAGATAAGAATAAACTACAAACCATACGACAGAACTTCAAAATCGAAAAGTTCATATAGGTATACTTGGTAAATATGTTATACGAGTATTTGTGTATTTTACTTTGATAATTAAATGAGAAAGGGAGGTTGATTGTAATATAGGTCCTAAAATTAAAAAGCCATAACAATCGCAATCAACATAAGGAAAATTCCACAAAGAACATTGTCATGATTGATGCTATCTAGAACGATAGTCTGCGGTAACAGGCACGATTATACGACAAGTTAATCCATCCATTTGCCACAGATATGGATATACCAACGACTAGAGGACTTTCTTTGCTCTAAAAATAATTTTCTAAGTCCTATTCATCCAGCGACGGACATTTTCACAAATCATTCCTGAGGACGAATTGGTTCTCTGTATAACGAAATTAAATTATCGTCAATGGAGATTAGTCCTCTAGAAAATTTTCGTCCAAATGAAATTAATAATCGTCCAGGACGATCTGGTCTCTGGAAAATTTTCGTCCAGACGAAATTAAATTATCATCCATGGCGATCGATCCTCTGGAAAATTTTTGTCCAGATAAATTAAATTATCGTCCAGGACGATCAGTCCTCTGTAAAAATTTCGTCCAGACGAATAAATTTTCGTCCAAGCGATTAATCGACTTAGAACGATTTTCAGCAGTTTCTAGAACCGACCTAGTAATAACCGTTCGTATCGGACGAACCTAGTTCGTACGGGATGATCAGCTTTACGAAGACATTTCGTACACATGTATAAATGGGGTCATTTCAAATCGTTTAAGTAAAATTGTCCAGGACGATCCATGATTGTACGGGACGATCCACTGCGTACAGAATTGAAAAATTGTAGTTTTTGGGCGGTTTTTCTTGTCTTTTGTATAAATAGTCCAAATTAGACTGCCACCCAATCTTTTTGTCATTTGATCTTTATACCTCTTGAGAGAATAGCCAAGGAGAGAGTGGAAGAGAGCATTCAAAGGAGCATTCCTACCATTGGAGTGAGAAGGCTTCACTTGGATTTCAAAGGTAAGAGTCTCTACTTGTGAATTGGGATTACTTCACTCTTTTCCTTCTTCCTTCTAGATTCTTGTGAGAAGATCTGTCAAGGAGATCCGGTTCTCTGCCGACACTTTGAGAGTGTGAACAGATGAAGGGTTTGCTTCCTACACTAGGGGAGTGTGAATAGCCGAAGGGTTCGCTGCCTACACTAGGAGAGTGTGAATAGCCGAAGGGTTCTCTGCCCACACTAAGAGAGTGTGAAAGGATGGACGGTTCTCTGCCAATACTGGGGATTGTGTACAAGGATGACGGTTCTCTACCGCACCGGGGAGTAGTGAAAAAAGTGTGTTGTAAAGGCTTCTCTACCTTGCTGTGGGTGCAAAAGGAGAGTCACTATTGGTATTAGTAATACTCAGAGGGTGCCTCTGGGGAGTGGATGTAGGTCTGGTTTAGAACGAACCACTATAAATATGGTGTCATTTACTTTACTGTTTTTACATTTCCGCATTTTAATTCTTAGTCTTAAAAACTCTGCGGTTGAAAAACTTTTTCTACAAAACTTAAAAGAAACAATTTTTATTTTGGTTCAACATAATTTTAAAAGAGTGATTAAAGTTTTAAAACTACCAATTCACCCCCCTCTTGACAGCCTTTGGGACATTAACTTAGGCTTAACAACCTAATTACTAGACTCAACAACCATGAAAAATCTTAAGAAAATTTTCTAAAAAGAATTAGTTAAAGGAATACCTAAACTAAACTTTATTAAGGATCACATGTGTGATGCATGTCAATTAGGAAAATAGGTGAAGTCCTCCTTTCGTTCCATTAAAGATCTTAGAACAAGCAAACCATTCGAAATCATTCGCATAGATATTTTGGACCTGTTAGCACTATAAGTCTAGGAGGTAAACTATTTGGATTGGTGATAGTTGATGACTTTTCTATATTCACTTGGATAAAATTTTTATTTCATAAGAGTAAATTATTTGAGAAATTTAAAAGTTTTTTAACTTGGTTTCAAAGGAAACTAGGATATGAGTTTTTATTAATTCAAAGTGTTAATGGAGAAGAATTTGAATATAACAATTTTGAAGATTTTTATAAAGAGAAAAAAATTGATCACAATTTTTTAGCACCTAGGACCCCTCAGTAGAATGGGGTAGTAAAAAGAAAGAACATAATATTAATTGAAGTCGTTAGAGGCATGTTGGTAGAATACTCACTTCCAAAATATTTTTGGAATTAAGCGGTTAGTACAGCTTTTTATGCTTTGATTAGGGTGAATATTATATCAAAATTGAATAAGACACCCTATAAACTTCTTAAGGGTAGAACACCAAATCTTTTACATTCACATATTTTTGGATGTAAGGTGTTCATTTACAATAGTGGTAAAACTCCTTTAGGAAAATTTGATCCAAAATTTGATGAATAAATGTTTCTTGGATATTCTAGTGTTGGAAAATCTTTTTGAGTTTTTAATAAGTAAACTTTAGTTGTTGAGGAATCCACACATATTGTATTTGATGAATCTGTCATTTTGGAAGAGCCAAGGTTGGAAGATGATGTTATTAAAAATATGTCCCAAATAATTGAAAACACAAATTTGGAAGAGAATGTTGGATTAGAAAACCCTTCTCCTAGAGAGTAGAGATTTTCTAAGAATCACCCTAAGGAATTAATTTTAGGTGAACCTAATGAGGGTGTTAGGACTAGGCATGGACTTAGCAAATTAGTGAACCATTCTTCCTTTATATTAATGGCTGAACACACTAATATAAATCAGGCACTTTCATATGAATTTTGGATTCCGGCCATTTAAGAAAATTGAATTAATTTATAAGAAATGATGTTCGAGAATTGATTGAAAGACCTAAGGATCTAAGTGTTTTTGAAACTAAGAGGGTGTTCAAAAATAAAATGAATGATTTAGGAGTTATGAGTAGAAATAAGCTAAGATTGGTGGCCATTGGGTATAATCCAGTAAAAGGAATTGATTTTAAATAAACCCTTACCCCTCTAACCATACTTGAAGCAATTAGGGTTTTATTATCCTTTGCCTTTTTTAAAAGTTTTAAATTATATCAAATAGATATTAAGAGTATCTTTCTCAATAGGGTGATAAAAAAAGATGTTTATGTTGACCAAGCTCAAGGATTTAAAAATTTTAAATTCCCTAATCATGTGTTTAAATTGAAAATGACAATTTATGGACTAAAACAGATACGTAGGGCTTAATTTGAGTGGTTAAGCACTTTCCTATTAGAGAGATCATTTGTGAAAGGAAGTGTAGACACCACTCTCTATTTAAAAAGGATAGGAGATGATATACTCATTATTCAAATATATGTTGATGATATCTTATTTGGATCAACCAATAAAAATCTTTGTGATGAATTTTCAAAAATATTCAGCAGTTAATTTGAGATGAGTTTAATGGGAGATTTGAGTTATTTTCTTAGTTTTAGCATAAAATAAAAAGAGAAAAGAACTTTTCTTAAATAGTCAAAGTATATTAAGGATATCCTTAAGAAATATAAAATGGATAATACTAAACTAGTGACTACACCAATGCGTTCCTCAATGGAGTTAGATAAGGACCCTAAGGGAAAATCTATTGATAAAAAAAAAATTAAAGGAAGAATTAAATCATTGCTTGACTTTGATGTTAGTCGGCCATATATGATGTTCAGTGTTTGTTTGTATGCTAGATTTCAGTTTAATCCAAAGGAATCATATTTTAAAGAAGTTAAAAGAATTTTGATATATGTTTTGAGGACTCAAAACTTATGGATTTGGTATCTTAAGCACAACTCTTCTTTTGAAATTATTAGATATTCTGATTCAAAATTTATAGGATGTAGGGTTGATTGGAAAAGTACATATGGAACTTATCAATTCATAGGAAACTCCTCAGTTTCTTAGTCTAGTAGAAAATAGAATTTAGTTGCCAAATCTACTGCTGAAGAAGAATACAATATCTTAGGTTGTTGAGTGGCACAAAAGTTCTTTAGTTAAAATAATAATATATTGACTTAGGATTTTATATTAGCATAATTTTGATTTTCTATAAAATTACTAGTGTCATATGTATTTCAAAGAATCCTATTCAACATTCAAGAACAAAGCATATTTTAAATTACTAATTCACCCTCTCTTGTTTAATGTTGGGATAATTATAATAGGTCTAACAACCTCTTCAGATTCACAAGGGGTATTAGAACTTACTTTCAAAAATCAAAGTTTAGACAACTTTTTTGAAAATGATCATGGCTACTTTTGGAAACTGTAATACTCTCATAAGATATTCGATCACTAGACCCCCATTATTTGATAACATCCTTTTTTATTTTAGGAAAATTCATATGTCTGCTTTTCTTTAATTGCTTGACTATCACATAAAGATTTTAATACAAGAAGGCTGCACTAGACCAACTAGGCTTGTAGATGGTGTTATAACTGAAACACCATTTATTGACTATACTGTAGAAGAAAAAGACTTAGCTAAACTAAATGCTAAATATTTAAATAGTTTTCTTCGTTAAATTAAGTCTATAGTCTATATGCAAGTCTGAACTTAAAGAACTGGAAAAGAAATTAGCATTTTACCACATGATTATGAACTATTTTACATAAAATCAAATGAATCAATCACTAAAATGTATGCTTGTTTTAGACAAATAGTCACCTTACTGCATGCTTTAGGTAGGGAACTATTGAATGTTTAAAATGTAAATAAAATTCTTAGTTGTTTGCCTACTACTTATGATGTAAAGATAACTACTATAATAGAATCAAATGACTTAAATATTTATTCTATTGATAATCTTCTTGGATCACTAATTACTTTTGAGTAAGGAGTGACTCAAAGAAAGATTGATGTAGTTGAGAAGCAGAAGGAGAAAAAGATTGCATTAAAAGTGAATGACTTAGATAGTGATCAGTCTCAACCTGAGAATTAAGATGATATTGCCTTAATGTTGAGGAATTTTAGATATTTTCTTAAGCAGAAGCAAAGGAGACGTCAGTAGTGGATTGAGGGCAAGTTGCACAAAATTTCTAAGGCTTCAAATGATATAATTTTTTATGAATGTAGGAAGCCTGGAAATAACAAATTTGAATGCCCTAACCTTAAAGATAAACCTAGCAATGAGAAGGTTGAGGAGAAAAGTAATATAAGGATGTGTAAGAAAAAATTATAGAGAGCATTTTGGGAGGATTCAACTCTGGATTCTTTGGAAATAAAAGTAGAGAAGGAAGTCATCAACTTATGTTTAAAGGTTGACAAGCTTGATTAGTCGGATCAAGAGAAGATATGTGACTTAACCTATGATAAAAAATTTTAAGTTTTTGAGAAAATTCATACTCCCTATAGGAAACTTAAAAAGATTCATGCTAGGTTCAATATAGAATTTTTATGATTACAAAATGAGCATGAAATCCTTAGGAATGATTACGTATAGATTGATAACAACAGCATGATATTATTGGATGCGTTTGATGATTTGAGCAAAAAATATGAATTATTGAAATCATCATACACTGAACTAAAAATGTTATTAAAGTATTTATGGATGAAAATGATAGCAGAGAGCACTATTTGAAAGTTAAAAATATTGTTTTAGAAAGTGCTAACTCATATTTTAGAGACTAAGCTGTTATATTTGTGCAGAAAGATAAGTAAACACACTGGCCACGCTCCTTTTATTTGGGGGCTTTAGCAGCTTAAGCACCTGTGCGAGCATTTATAGCAATTAATATTTTTTATTGATTTAGCCCCCCTTTTATTGCACTGCATGAGCGTGGCCACCTGCAGAAAACTGTGTGAACATCCAGATCATACCTAACAGAAGGGTAATCTAATCGCCAAACACATCAATCCATCTATAGAGTGCAGTAAAAGTAAGAAGACACAGCAAAGCAATTTCATCCACAACATGCAGTGAAAACCACGAAAAATATGGCACACAACAGTAAAGTAAACACTGGCCTAACCTAGATCTAGAGTTGGTTGTCCTAGCACATCATCTAAAGTGTGTGTAAAAGGTCGTGTGGCTGGGGTAGGTCCTAAAGTGGGTGATTAGTTAAAGTTGTCTAGAAAAGTTCTAAATTTGTTAAGGCTTAAAAGGGGATTTAGATTAAAATTTAAGTATTGATAGATTAAGATTTTTATTTAAATATATTTTAAAAGTTAATTGATTACTACCTTTGTTTCATACCGAGGCCATGAAGTTTATTTCACCTTCCTTGGGGATAAGCTAATAGCCTCGTAGGCCTGGGTTACCCAGTAGCAATCGGGGTTGATTAAGTTATTTAAATTGGTTGGAATTAAAGGAGTAGATTGATATTAAAGGGAGTTAGTTATTGATTTTAATGGGTTGGTTGATAAATTTATTAACCTATTAAGGAAATTCTGGAGTTTGGGGGAGTTAACAGATTTTGGAGGTCATCCGAATATGTTAACTAAGGGGTCAAATTTTGACTTTTAAAATTAGAGTTAATCTTAAGGGTTTCAGATTTTTAATAAATACTAGACCTAATTATGAGTTGTGAGACAGATGGTACATTCAATTTGGAGTTCTCTATGAAAAGTTATGATTTTTAAATGTTTTAACTCGATTTTGACCTAGAGTTGACTACTTGATTAGACCAAATTATGGAGGTTTAATATTTTTTATAGAACACTACATTCTAATTGCAGTCATTAGCCAATTAGTTTTAGTGATTTGGAATTTTCCATGGTTTTGAAAATCGGACCGGACCGGCCGGTTCGACCGGTTCAACCGTGAATCGGTCATACGGCAGGTTCGGTCTTCCCTAAGAACCGGGCTGGCAAAGAATCGGTCAAAACCGGTTTGAACCGCTGGTTGAATCGGTTCGTTTCTTAAGAACCGGCCGGTTCAACTACAAATATATTTAAATATTTTTTTTATATAAAATGTTTAAATAAATATTAAATTAATTTAAACATCATATATTTTATTTAATTAAACTGAGTTAATTAAACAGATTCAAAAATTTTATGATATTATAGTATTAAATTAAATATTAAATAACTATAGCTTACATGATTGCCCATAATTACCATGAAGACGCTCTTAAATCAATGGGCTTACAAAGAAAGCGTATATAAACAACACAACATAAAACTCCTAAGTGCATTGTGCACCCTTAAACCAACATAGTTGTTTATTTGCTTCAACTATTCAACGAATATGGTGTATTGTGACCTTTTTGAATGCAGGGAATTTTTCCTTAAATTTTTTTGTAAAATATTCAAATAACAAAATTCATCCATAATAATTCTAATTTTTTAAATTTAATTATTTAATTACTATATTTATAATATTTAAATAAAAATAATCTATCTAATAATTTTTAAAGTCTTAAAACTTTTCTAAATAAAAATTAAATTGATAGAAAAAATAAAAAAACTTAAAACAATAATATTGTCATGACATTATAAAATAATTAATTTTTATAATGTAAAATTATATCATAATTTAAATAATGTATAGAATTTTGCTTAAATATATAACATTTAAAACAATATATTTATATTAAATTTATATATTTACATATTTATATAAAACTAAAATTTTTAATTAAAATATAAATTAAAATTGAAGATTGAAGATGTTCTATATATAACATTTAAAATTAGTAATTATTTTATATTTAAATATATAACATAAATATAATAATTAATTTATATGTAATTTTTAAAATTATGTAAATTATTATAATGTATGAATTTTTATTTATTTTAGTCCTAGAAAATTCTTAGAATTATAAGAAATTTTTAAAATAAATTGTTATTATTATTATGTCTATTTTTATTACTATTTAATTATGCATTATCTATTTATACGTCACTCCGGTTCGACCCCCGATTTGACCGGATCGAACAGGTCGGACCATGAACCTCTTCATTCATCCGTTTCGCCTTATCCGAGTTCGTTTTCACAACCCTTGCGAATTTTCACAATTATTTATAAATTTTAGAGAAGTTTGCGTATTTATCTGGAGATTATTAAATTATTTCAATTAAGGGCTCTTTAATGATTTGCAAACCCAACGAATGCAGTCTCTAAACTTCTTGAAAACAATTCCAAGATCAGAAATGCCATCTAAGGAAGAATTAGCAAGTGTTTTAAAGCACTTTTTTTGGATTTTTAATAATTTTAATTAATTAAAACTGATTAACCCTTGATCTTACCTAAAGTCTAAATTAAGCCAAATCTAGAAGCCAATTTAAGAGGGTTTCAATTCTTAATGATTCATACAATCGTCAATCATTGTAGGCGAGTAGTATCCAAGTCTTTTAATTTTCAATTTCATTTTTGGACCCGATTGATGTGCACCGCATAGTCCTAAATGAACTTCATTAACAATCTTCAAGGCTTCTCGCTGGCCTAAACAGCGCAGCCACATGTGATCGAAGGACCAATGGTACAATAAATTTTTGACTAGTGCATAAGATAGGGCACGTTTCTTAATCTGGTTGGAGAGTGATTTATCTTGGGGAAGGTTCCCTTCTTTAAGGTAGTCGATTAAGGGTCGTCTCCAATCGCCTTCTTTGTCAGTTGTCGAAGAGGAAGAAAGGGTCTAAAGGGGAGTCTTACTGATGTGTTCCAAATCTATAAGAGAGAGGGCTTTACGACCCTGAATCTCTATAGGGATGGAATCCTCCTCAGGACATGCAAATTCCTTTGGATGTTTTGCTAAGGCATCCGCTGCGGAATTACTTCCACGGGGAACCCTATACAGAGTGGCGGTAGGAATCTGTTCGAACAAGTGAAGTGTGTACTGGTGGTATCTTAGGAGATTAGGATTCAAGACTTTATAGGTTCCGTCCACTTGGTTAATCATTAATTGGGAATCTCCAAAGATCTTAATCTCTTTAATTTATATTAGAATTGCAAGTTCCAAACCAGTTATCAGAGCTTCGTATTCAGCTTCGTTATTTGTGCATGGCTCCAATAAATTGTAGGAAAAATGCATCATTCCTTTTTCTTGCATTATAAAAATTAGACCGACTCCAGCCTTTCTAGGAATTATAGATTATTGGGTCGCATTCCTACGGGAGGATGCTGCTCCATCAAAATACAATTCCCAGACGGCCTCATCAGACTCCCTCAAACTCATGATTTGTTCGTCGGGTAGATCATCATTCAGAGGAGAATCTGCCGGCAGCGGGTGTGCTGCCAGAAAATCGGCAACAGCTTGTCCTTTCACAGGATGAAGAGGAGTGAAATTATTCTCAAATTGCAGTAATATCATAGACCAACGGGCTAAACAACCTGACAACGTAGGTCGGTTCATAAGATATTGCAAAGGATTAACTCTTGAAATCAAGCTGATTGAGTGGGAGAGCATGTAGTGCCTCAGTTTTTGGGCTGCAAAAACTAAAGCAATACAATGCTTCTCAATCGATGGGTATCAAATTTCAGTAGGAAGAAGTATTCAACTAAGGTTATAGAGAGCATTCTCCTTTCCTTCGTCATTGACTTGAGCCAACAGGGCACCTAAAGACTCATCTAAGGCAGCAGTGTAGAGAATTAACGGCTTTCCCGGAACTGGGGCTGCCAAAACTGGTGGATTAGAAAGGTATTGTTTAATGTTATCGAAAGCATTTTGGCACTTCTCGTCCCATATGAATTTAGAGTCGTTTTTTGCAAGGACATAAAAGGGTTGACATCTCCCAGAAAGAT
>NW_021319595.1:24058-50740 GCF_001605985.2 Dendrobium catenatum
CGTATGTTCACCAATCACATTAAACCTCATTTCCCAAGGATAAAACTTTTATTTTCCACGCTCTTATACGTTCCCTATCAATAAAGACTTCTAAAAGCAATAATAGATATTATAGCCATTAGAAGCCAGAGAAACTATCTGGGTAAACCTTTCAAAAAAACCAAGAGGAAATGAACCACTAATTTTTTATTTTTTATTTTTATTCTTATCTCAGATAAGTTACAAACTAGATGTTAGGAATAAAAGACTAGTATAGAAAACAATGCAGATCTTTAGATTCCTTTCAAAACATCTTTAAAAAAAATAGTATTCATGTCTAATGATAATGAGAAAATTTGCATGCATTCCAATCTTAATAACTCTTACATTAAAAAATCATTGGAAATCTGACAAAATGAGTTTAAACAACGGAAAGAGAATCTGTTCTCTTTACGAATAAGAGAAAACAAATTGAAAGAAAAATGTCATACTTTTCAATCTAACAATACTTTTTCTCCTTTTTAAAAATGATAAGCACTAAACCTTTCTCAAATCACTTATTCATCATTAAAATTTTAAAAAGGAAAAGAAATGAAGATAAATATATAGAGGAATATATCCCAAGATTTAGAAGATTGTCGGACGCTGCAACTGCTTAGGACGAAGGAGGGGGCTTTGTGTTCACATGTTGAGAGGGGGAGGTTTTGGAGTGTGTCATGTATTGAGAGGGGGAGGCTGGACGTTTTTGGCCGGTTGGGAGGGGAGGCTTTGGACGTTTTTCGGTATGAAGGGAGAGGGAGAGTGGGGTGGTTATGGGTGAGGGGAGGAGAGTGTGTGGTTATTGGTTGTGACTGAACCCTGTTGACCGTGGACGTTCGTTTTGGATATTTGAAGGCCTAAGGATTTCGGAATTTGCTAATCTTGGGTTCATCTGATTCGTCCTCGAGACCGTTCGATTCGAGTATAAGCTCAGTCAAAATCGGATATTTTGTAACTCAAATTTGCGGGTTTGAACCTATCCAAACAGCACCTTGAAGCCCTTGATTCAGAATTTCATTTGGGCTCCGAATTGGGTTTGATTTTAGGTTCGTTGGTTTGTATCCTGCGGACGCTCAGTTCGCACTATAAGTTTGCTGAAATGCGGAGTTTGGATTGGTCTCCGAATTAATTTTTGAAGTTTCCAAACTTGATTTTGCATCGAGATTTGTGCGAGATTGATAATTAATTTTTTACGACGTATCAATTATTATTATATATATGCTTGTGAAGAGTCAAAACGGGTTAATCGGAGCCATTGAAATCGAATTCGATTTGAATTAATTTGATTTGATTTCGTTTCGATTGGTGAGTTGATTTTGATTTTGATTCTAGTTGATTGATAGGTTCGAGTCGATGCTACGTCATTAGGCGTCCACCTAAGGGAAATCCTATGGGTGCGACATCTACACTAGGCTACGAAAACCTAGGTACTAGAGTCGATTCCAGGAAAATTGACCTCGAATAATGAGGTCAACAACTTGGAGAAAATTATTATTATCTTGTTTTCTATGTTTTGAATGGAATTTGAATTTTGAATGATTTAAGAAGGGATTTTTTCTACAAAATCCAAAACACAACGGACAGAGTTTCCCCTTGCTCGAAGGCTTATGTAATTGTAAGAAAAACCCAAGTAAAGTAAACAGTCTAACCCTCAAACCCAAGTAAAGGGGTTAAGATTAAAATACTTCAAAACTTCTTAAAATCAAAGGTTTTTTTTCAAACTCCTTTCAATTTGAAAAATTGATATATTGAATGTGACATTTGTTAATCATAATTTTAAAAAGAATATTTTGGGACCTGATTTGACACTATCGCCTCATAGAAAATCCCAAGGCAGAAGGTTAAAATCAGGACGATTAAGTTAGCACGTAACAAATTTTTGAGGTAGAACCACTCTTTTAATGTTTTCAATTGTTTTTAGATGTTGGCCACACTCCCCCAAGGAAGAAATGAGTTGAGGGACCAACGGAAGGAAGGTTTAAGACTACAGATGAAACATAATTTCATTCTTATTAAAGATGGAGAGAGAGATTTGTCCCACCGGGCGTGCCATTCTCTTGTTGGTGGAATTTTGAAAACATGTTTTGAAAAATATTAGTTTTCTTTGGAAATTTTAAAATTTAGATTGAGTTCTAATTCTAGAAGTCGAATCTACTCGTTCGAAAAAGTATATCACCCTGAAGGACGAAAATAAAATTTCATATCGGTATTCAGACTTAGAATTATGAAACTCATCTTGAATATCATGGCTAGATTCTAAAGAGAACTTTACATGGCCCCGAGGGGACAAGGTAAAGTTCAACTAAATATCCCGTTATCATATCCAAGAAGTATGATCGTCGAATTTATATCCGAAGCCTTATCAAAGAAGGATGTACCTCCCCGAAAGGAGATGACACCTTTCACTGATAATTCTTCTGATATAATAATGACAATCATTCCTTAACTTTTTCCAAAGAAATCTAAGAAGATTTAAAAAAAGATTAATTTTTAAATCAAGTACGTGTGGTTTCAAATTTTCTACGAGCACACGCCCTCATAGTTAATTACATCGTAGGGAGACAGAGTCCCCTGTGAAAACTCTCGATTGAAATAAGAATGAAATTTTGTTAGATTTTCTAAGAGTGATATCAAAGACGAATGGAATATTTTTGGAAAATTAAGAGGGAATGGATGAAGATTGAACATTTATTAACAGAATCGAGGGAAGAGAGATAGGTGAGACCTTGGGATTCCAGAACCATCCGGGAGTGTCCCAAGTTAATCTAAGTGTTGGGCTTTATGTTTTAGGATTGAAAGGAAACTTTTAATTGAAGTTGAGCATCTTATTAGAAATTTGGGATTATATTCCCGAAATTTGGGGTCTTATGATCAACAATCTGCCCCGGATCCTAAATTTATTTTGGACACTGGACCACAGTCGTCCGAACCTAACTAATGCAATGCAATGTCTGGACTTACCACGGCCTAGATTAGGGAGCCAGCTAACCACCTAATCGATTTAAAAGAGATGAGTCAGTCTTTTCATGAAAGAGTGGTAGGGATGTTGTACTTAAAGTTTTGGAGAGTTGGGGCCGACATCATTGCTAAAATGCTAAACTGATGCAATTAAAATTTTGACTCTTTTAATTTGTATCTAATGCAATGCATGCTGGTCGACAACTTCCAAATCAAATATGCTTGAAATTTTAAAAACAGGCTTAAAAAATAATTTTTTTGAAGGCTGGACTTCCCCAGGTCCGGCACCTCGTCCTCATAGGTCAGACTATCCGGACTCTACCCGCAGGCGGGGAAGGGTCTAAAGCAAGGAAAGAATAATGCAGAAATATGCATGCGACCCCGGGGTCGATCCCCGGCTAATTCCCTAGATTTGTTATCTTTCTATGTTATTTAGACTCACTAAAATTTTAGACTTTTAAAGTTATGAGTATAAAACTTTCACGCCCTTACGAGTCTCACGTATCCAGGAAAAAACAAAAGCGGCACACAATCGCCAAAATACTAAGAAAAGCAAGCAGTCATAGAGGAAATCAATTCATCACATCAAATAAAAATTAACTAATTAATAAATGTCCATAGGCAAAGTTGCCTTGCTTATTACAAACCAGAATTTTATAGAAAGTAAAGTGGCCGGGCACCACTGACAACAACCAAGATTCTAAACCTAGTAATGATGCAAGTAATTTTGAGTGGGATATTCTCAATCTTCAAGTCTTCAATCTTGTTCTTCTTTGAACTCCTTTTCTTCAAACTCCTCGGATTCTTCATGGTAAACTACCCAAATGGATAAGAGGGCACTTCCCTTCAAAAGGGAAGGCCACTCTTTCCTCTTTGGGTATAGAAGAGGTATGATCCAAATTTGGATTCCCAAATGGAGAAGGAATGTTTCCCAAAGGGGCATCCTTTCCTCTTTGGAATCCAAACTTTGGACCTATATATCCCAACTCAAAATAAACTTTGACAACACTTGACAATTACATAAATTACATTTATTTGAAAATAAAATCTAGACTCACCTGCAGGGTTATCCTAAACAGTTAATAAATGAAAAGAAATTATTCCCAAGCAGTTATATTTGTGCAGAAAGATAAGTAAACACACTGGCCATGCTCCTTTTATTTGGGGGCTTTAGCAGTTGAATCACCTATGCGAGCTTTTATAGAAATTAATATTTTTTATTGATTTAGCCCCCCTTTTATTGCCCTGCATGAGCGTGGCCACCTACAAAAAACTGTGTGAACATCCAGATCGTACCTAACCTAAGGGTAATCTAATCGCTAAACACATCAATCCATCCACAGAGTGCAGGAAAAGTAAGCAGACACAGCAAAGCAATTTCATCCACAACATGTAGTGAAAACCACGAAAAATCCGGCACACAGCAGTAAAGTAAACCCCGGCCTAACCTAGATCTAGAGTTGGTTGTCCTAGCACATCATCTAAAGTGTGTGTAAAAGGTCGTGTGGCTGGGGTAGGTCCTAAAGTGGGTGATTAGTTAAAGTTGTCTAGAAAAGTTCTGAATTTGTTAAGGCTTAAAAGGGGATTTAGATTAAAATTTAAGTATTGATAGATTAAGATTTTTAATTAAACATATTTTAAAAGTTAATTGATTACTACCTTTGTTTCACACCGAGGCCGTGAAGTTTATTTCACCTTCCTTGGGGCTAAGCTAATAGCCTCGTAGGCCTGGGTTACCCAATAACAATCAGGGTTGATTAAGTTATTTAAATTAGTTGGAATTAAAGGAGTGGATTGATATTAAAGGGAGTTAGTTATTGATTTTAATGGGTTGGTTGATAAATTTATTAACCTATTAAGGAAATTCAGGAGTTTGGGGGAGTTAACAGATTTTGGAGGTCATCCGGATATGTTAACTAAGGGGTCAAAATTTGACTTTTAAAATTAGAGTTAATCTTAAGGGTTTCAGATTTTTAATAAATACTAGACCTAGTTATGAGTTGTGAGATAGGTGGTACATTCAATTTGGAGTTCTGAAAAAGTATGATTTTTAGAAGTTTTAAACCGATTTTGACCTAGTTTTGATCAAAATGTTGACTCCTTGATTAGACCAAATTATTGAGGTTTAATATTTTTAGAGAACACTACATTCTAATTTCAGTCATTAGCCATTGATTTTTAGTGATTTGGAATTTTTTACAATTAGTTATAAATTTTGGAAGTTTGGGTATTTATTGGAATTATTAAATTATTTCAATTAAGGGCTCTTTTAATGATTTGAAACCCAAATGAGTCTTAAACTTCTTGAAATCAACTCCAAAGATCAGAAATGATCTAAGGAGAGATTATCAAGTGTTTAAAGATTTTTTGGGATTTTTAATAATTTTTAATTAATTAAAACTGATTAACCCTTGATCTTACCTAAAGACTAAATTAAGGAAAATCTAGAAGCCAATTCAAGCGGGTTTCAATTCTTATTGATTAAGGGATTAATTAGGAACAATTATAAACATTTTAATAGATTTTATGAGTTAAAGATAGTTCATTATTAATTAATTAGGGTTAATAAGCCATTTCTAAGAGTGATTTTTGAGGCTCCTACTTGGGGAACTAAATAAACTCCAACTTTAATGAAATTTGGACCATTAGATCACCTGACCCTAAGGACTAAACCCACAAAATTTGAGCTCAAATGTAGTACTCTAAGGTGGTTAACTAAACAACCCAAGGTGAGCTCTAATTTACATTCAAATCACTATAGGGATCTATCCTAAGCTTGGATTGGGGCAAAATTAGTGGATCTACACTCCTTACCCTACACATCATCATCACACAAAGAATCACACCCTAAATCCCATTGGATAGGTCTATACCCCATTTTGAAGATAAGGGTCAAACCATGACCCTTGAACTCAAAATTTGGGGAAAATGCCCTTGAACATCTTAAAATGGGGAGATAAAATTTGAAAATTTTAAAAACATGTTCAATTTCAATCTACCAAAATTCCAGGCCTGGTGGACTTGTATTTAAAGAGTAATTAAAGAAATTGATAAAATGCTCAAACTGAAATTAAACCTAACCCTGACCTAACCAGGGCCTGGAACCATAATGCTTTTGTAGATCTCCCTGATACCTTTCCAATGAGCCTAAGAACACCTAATTTGGACAAGTGTGTAGGGAGTTATGATTTTTTGAAGTTCCCTTAAATTTCTAGAATTATTAATTCGGCCATTACACAGTCAGCGCACCTTTACACGCGCCGCGCGCCGATTGGCTGGGCAATCATTGGCGCTAATCGTTAATGGTCCGATTAACCACAGCCGTGGATTAAACACGCTCCGATACAACGGGATCTAATCTGAGCCGTTGATCGGGATCAACGGCTGAGATTTCGTCTTCAACCTCCCGCGCGTATCCGAGACCGTAAGTCTTCTCCGGCGTGATACGGGCGATCCCGCCGGTGAACTCCAATGAAATTTCACAGGGAGGATCAGGACAGTAGAAACCTTCAATCCAACGGCGGAGATCCGTTGGGGTGAAGGTTTCCTTCACACTTGACCGGACTACCTAGCTAGGGAGCTCGGGATGAAGGGAATGAATGAGCTTCTCTATCAGGAAGCTTCAGGGGATGATGACGAACTATTCTCCTTCAGAAGTTAGGATTGGAGGATGGCCGGAGGTGTGACTTCGAGCGGGACGCCGAAATCTTTCACGGGCGCTTGCTCGAACGAATGAAGGGATTGATCTGGGAGCTCGAAGGGAGAGCCTGGGAGGTCTAAGGAGCTTTGGGAAATGATCTCGAGCGATTGAGGATGATTCTCAAGGTCTGGGGAACTCGAGCCTATTCAGCCACCTTTCGCAAGCTTGGACGGCCGAGATTGAGCTGGAGGGGGCTCGGATTGGTGCCAGGTGGAATATGGCGACGTCCTAGGGAGGTCGTGGGGATCAGATCGGTGGGCAGCAGCTTTGATTGAGGAGTTGTCTGGGGGGGACCACCGAAACTCATTTTCCATTGGTTCCGACCGCCGCCGGACATGGTTTGGATCGGGTTGACTGGAGGAGGCTGATGGGGACATGCTGGAGTCAAGGGTGGAGTCAATTTGGCCTAAAAATGTCTGGATTGAGTTGGTGACTAGGTTGGACCCAAACCTGCTTGGTTTGAGTTAAATTGAGCTCGATCCAGGTCAGATCAGACCCTGGGTTTGGTATGGGAGATAGGTCTGGCTCTGGTGCACCCAATGCAAGTGGCAATTGGATTCAATTTGGTCTGGGTTAAAAGATGGCTTGGGTTGATCCAAATCTGCTTGGTTCGGGTTGATTTGGGCTCAACCCAGGTCAGGCCAGACCTTGGGCTTGAGGTGGGAAGTGGGTCTGGGTCTGATGGACCCAATGCAAGTGGCAATTGGGTCCAATTTGATCTGAGTTGGAAGATGGCTCGGATTTATGTGCTTTTGGCTACTTTTGGTAAGCCTAAAACCTGACCCTGGTTAGCCCAGAGCATGGGCTGGCTGGAGGAGGTGTGTTGGACCTAGGGCCACCTATGGGAGGTGTTGATCAAGTTCAATTGGGCTTAGGTTAAGAATTGGCTCAATCTCAAGTGATCTTGGGCACTTTGGATTAGCTTAACTCTTGATCCAAGTGAGCCCAAGGGTTGGGCTGGTCAAGGAAGGTGTATTGGGTCAATGGGAACCTAATGACACCTTGATTTGGATTCAATTTGATTAAGGTTAAGAGATGGCTCAAGGGAGACCTCTCTTTGGTCACTTGGGTCAAGCTAAATGGCTAGCCCAAGTGAGCCCAAGGCTTGGGTCTCCAAGAGAGGTCTCTTGGGTACCCAAGGGGTCATCCCTCACATTCAAAAGGACTTGGAATGGACTTGATTCAAAGATTTGAAGGAGAAGGGATGTATGGGTCAATGGGTCAAACTTGGTTGACTTGGTCAACCAGGTTGTCCCAAGGTTTGGACTTAAGCTCAACAAGTTGGGTTTGATATTTGAAAATTGTTGAAAGTGGTTTCAAAGAATTTGGAGTTGATTTGGGTTGAAATGGGCATTTGAAATCCCCATAGGGGTATTTTGGTCAATTTTGACCCATTGGTCAACTAGGGTCAAAAATGGGTCTGAAAAATGCAGTTTATTGCTCAATGGGTTACAATCAAGGGTTTGGAAGTGATTGGAGGGTTTGATGAGGGCTCCAAGATCAAAATCTTCAAGGTGTTAGGTCCAATGGCATAGGTTGTAAATATTTGAAGGTTTTACAGCCTTTGGATTTTAATTCAGATTCTGGGGTTAGTGACCTCAGAATGGGCTCAAATTTGGAGGGTTACTCTAGAGACGTGTCTTATCACTTTGTAAGTGATAGATTCTGAATCAGAGGTCATTTGACTGGGTTTTGAAGTGTTTGAAAAATCCTTTAAAAAGGTCTTTAGGACAGGGCCTTAAGACTTTGGATTTGAGTCTGGATTTCTGGATTTGGAATGGATTTCAAGTTTGAGTGATTAATATTGAAATATCCAAATCATTTACAATCACGTAGTGATTGTTTAATGAATGAGTAGGGTCAAAGGTAGGATTAAAGTCTAAATTGAAGTGTGGATTCTCAAGTTGATTGGGTCAAAGTTTGGATGTGTTTGAAGCTTGAATTGAATGAAATTTGAGATTTGAATTGATCAAGGATAGGGATTGATTTGAGGTTGGAGTTGATCAAAGGTAGGGATTGATTTGAGGTTGGAGTTGATCAAAGGTAGGGATTGATTTGAGGTTGGAGTTGATCAAAGGGTCTAGAAGAATTCTAAGATCTAGGATCTAGAGGGGCTCTATAATTTGGATTATGGAAGAATCCTAAGCTCTAGAGTAGGCCCTAAGGTCTTGGATCTAGAAAAGAATCTTAAGCTCTACAGTAGGCCCTAAGGTCTGGCTCTAGGAAAGAATCTTAAACTCTAGAGGGGATCCTAGGACCTAGGATTGATCTGGGGTTTGGAAGGGCCTTAGTGACCTCATACAAAAATGAGGTCAACAGCTACATAATAAGCCAAAATAGAATTGCTATTTTGCATGGAATTAAGGTAAATAATGTGTATATGCTTGATTTGAATTGCAATAAATTTTTGAATGCTTTTTGTCTCAAAATAATTATTGACAAATCATGGTTATGACATAGGAGACATTATTACGTGACCATGAAAAATCTTAAGAAAATTATCCAAAAAGAATTAGTTAAAGGAATGCCTAAACTAAACTTTATTAAGGATCACATGTGTGATGCAAGTCAATTAGGAAAATAGGTGAAGTGCTCCTTTCATTCCATTAAATATCTTAGAACTAGCAAACCATTCGAAATCATTCGCATAGATATTTTTGGACCGGTTAGCACTATAAATCTAGGAGGTAAAGTATTTTGATTGGTGATAGTTGATAACTTTCTATATTCACTTGGGTCAAATTTTTATTTCATAAGATTGAATTATTTGAGAAATTTAAAAGTTTTTTAACTTGGATTCAAAGGAAACTAGGATATGAGTTTTTATTAATTCAAAGTGATAATGGAGAAGAATTTGAGTATAAAATTTTTGAAGATTTTTATAAAGTGAAAAAAATTGATCACAATTTTTTAGCACCTAGGACCCCTCAGTAGAATGGGGTAGTAAAAAGAAAAAACATAATATTAATTGAAGTCGTTAGAGGCATGTTGGTAGAATATTCACTTCCAAAATATTTTTGGAATTAAGCGGTTAGTACAGCTTTTTATGTTTTGAATAGGGTGAATATTATATAAAAATTGAATAAGACACCCTATGAAATTCTTAAGGGTAGAACACCAAATCTTTTACATTCACATATTTTCGGATGTAAGGTGTTCATTTACAATAATGGTAAAACTCCATTAGGAAAATTTGATCCAAAATTTGATGAAGAAATGTTTCTTGGATATTCTAGTGTTGGAAAATCTTTTAGAGTTTTTAATAAGAGAACTTTGGTTGTTGAGGAATCCACACATATTGCATTTGATGAATCTGGCATTTTGGAAGAGCCAAGGTTTGAAGATGATCTTATTAAAAATATGTCCCAAATAATTGAAAACACAAATTTGGAAGAGAATGTTAGATTAGAAAACCCTTTGCCTAGAGATTAGAGATTTTATAAGAATCACCCTAAGGAATTAATTTTAGGCGAACCTAATGAGGGTGTTAGGACTAGGCATGGACTTAGCAAATTAGTGAACCATTCTGCCTTTATATTAATGGTTGAACCCACTAATATAAATCAAGCACTTACATATGAATTTTGGATTTTGGCCATTGAAGAAAATTGAATTAATTTATAAGAAATGATGTTTGAGAATTGATTGAATGACCTAAGGATCTAAGTGTTTTTGAAACTAAGAGGGTGTTCAAAAATAAAATGAATGATTTAGGAGTTATGATTAGAAATAAGCTAAGATTGGTGGCCATGGGGTATAATCCAGTAAAAGGAATTGATTTTAAATAAATCTTTACCCCTGTAACCATACTTAAAGCAATTAGGGTTTTATTATCATTAGCCTATTTTAAAGGTTTTAAATTATATCAAATAGATATTAAGAGTATCTTTCTTAATAGGGTTATAAAAAGAGATGTTTATTTTGACCAAGCTCAAGGGTTTAAAAATTTTAAATTCCTTAAACATTTGTTTAAATTGAAAACGATATTTTATGGACTAAAACAGATACGTACGGTTTAATTTGAGTGGTTAAGCACTTTCCTATTAGAGAGATCAATAGTGAAAGGAAGTGTAGACACCACTCTCTATTTAAAAAGGATAGGAGATGATATACTCATTATTCAAATATATGTTGATGATATCTTATTTGGATCAACAAATAAAAATCTTTGTGATGATTTTTCAAAAATATTGAGTAGTTAATTTGAGATGAGTTTAATGGGAGATTTGAGTTATTTTGTTAGTTTTAGCATAAAATAAAAAGAGAAAAGAACTTTTCTTAATTAGTCAAAGTATATTATGATATGCTTAAGAAACATGAAATGGATAATACTAAACCAGTGACTACACCAATGCGTTCCTCAATGGAGTTAGATAAGGACCCTAAAGGAAAATCTATTGATCAAAAGAAATTTAAAAGAATAATTAGATCATTGCTTGACTTTGTTGTTAGCCATATATGATTTTCAATTTGATCCAAAGAAATCATATTTGAAAGCAGTTAAAAAAATTTTGATATATGTTTTGGGAACTCAAAACTTATGGATTTGGTATCTTAAGCACAACTCTTCTTTTGAAATTATTAGATATTCTAATTCAAAATTTATAGGATGTAGGGTTGATTGGAAAAGTACATATGGAACTTATCGATTCATAGGAAACTCTTTAGTTTCTTAGTCTAGTAGAAAATAGAATTCAATAGCCAAATCTACTGCTGAAGTAGAATACACTATCTTAGGTTGTTGAGTGGCACAAGTTCTTTAGTTAAAATAATAATATATTGACTTAGGATTTTATATTAGCATAATTCTGATTTTCTATAATATTAGCAGTGTCATATGCATTTCAAAGAAACCTATTCAACATTCAAGAACAAAGCATATATATATATATATATATAAGTCATCACTTCATTAGAGATCATGTAGCTAAGAGAGAAATTGAATTGCATCACGTTTCTACTGAGAATCAACTTGCTGACTTTTTTTAAAAAACCACTAGCTTTAATACATTTAGCCCTTTAAGGACTAGAATAGGTGTGATTAATCTTAATGCTCAAATTTAAATTCTGCAAACTTGAATTATTATGTAATTATATTTTTATTTAATTTTTTAGGTTGACTGTAAGAGTTTGTTGTATGTTTTTTAATTTTTTTTGGCTTATTTGTTTCTTAAATATTTTCTCTTCTATTATTTTTTTTATTGCTTTGTTTTTATTTTAGTAGAAGCATGTCATTTTGTTTGATGAGGTTTTTTGTTTATCATGTCATATTTTTAAAGTATTCTTTTTGTATTGTATAACATTTTTTGTATTGTACTAATTCTGTAGCTTATACAAGATAGGTTTCTGAATTGAGAACACATAACTTAGTTTTTCATAGGGTTTAATACTATATGATGATGTCATCATACTGTACAATATGTGTTGTTTCATCTGTATGATTGGAGATGGTTTTTTATGAAATGTCAGTTATTGATTACAGATCATACGTACGAAATCACATTTTGTATGTACAATCCTGTTATCAGTTCATATGGGGGATGAACCTAACTATCATAAAACTATCTTTAATATCCTGATCATCATGGACGAACACATGTTCGTTTGTACGATATAGTGGTTAAAAATCCTGTACAAAAGGATGCCTCAGAAATGCCATTTTATGAAAAGCTGATTCATTTTTGGCCGTATTCATTTGTATGTATGAAATTATTTTCATCCCATACAAAATTATTTTAATATGTATTATATAAACTTTATATTGTTTGATAGGTCATTTTTTTAAATAGAAGGGTCTTTGGATAAATTTTTCCATCACTTTCTCATCCATTCCAAACCTACTTGAGTCCTAATCTTAGAAATGATAAGCAATAGTAAATGACCTCGCATCTCTAAGGGATCAACCTCTAGATCTGGTAGGGATGAAAATTTTTGATTCAAAGAGAATGAGGATACTTTCTATAGATATTTTACTACAAAAATTATCCTTTCTCGACTCCTCATTTAGAATGATATCCATTTCTCTATCATGCCCTTATTCATCACAACCCAGTTTTCATTTATCTAGACTCTCATCTATGCCTACCATAAAGAGACATTCTAAACTTTTCTGGCTAACATGAAGGTAAATCAAGACCACTCTAGGACTGCCTCTTATATTTTCAAGCAATGAGTTGAAATCACTAAGGAAGACTTAGGAAACTTCCTTCACCTAAGAACCTAAGGAATTTGAGCGCACACCTTAACCTCTAGAGCCGACATTGGTTGGTAAAAAATAAATGGAACTCTTAAAGGTGTCGCCCAAGTGAGTCATTTGTTTCGTGTTTACACTCTCAATCAAAATGCCTAAATTATCTATCATGTTTTGAGAACCTAAATTATTCCAAAAGCTGGTGATCGCATAAACATGACTCTCTTTTGTCCATAATCACATATTTGATAATGATTGAAAAACCTTTTGATGTAGCCCAACTTATCATGTATTATATTTACAAGCTTTCTCATGTTAGACTTCCTCATACTAAGAGAAAGAAAAATGTAGCTTTAGGATATATAGTTTCCTATATCTTAGAAAAGAAGTATAATCTTATCCATCATGATCCTCCAATTGAACTCCCTATTTACTTTAATGATGCCTTTTTTTCAGGCACTCTTTGGGCAGGATCAAAACTCTAAGGGAGATGATTTTAATGAAGGAGGTGCTCCTGCTCCAGCACCTGCACATAGACCTGACCATAATTTATCCCAAGAAATGAACCAGCACTTTGATAGAATGGAAACTCATTTTAATCGATGCTTTGATCAAATTGAGAATCACCTGAATTAACAGGATGCTAGATATAATGAAGACATGGGTTGGATCCGAGGGAAATTTGACTTAGTTAACACCAATATAACTGTGATGAATACTTACTTTTTAGTATTCAACCAACCACCTTCTCCAGATCAAGGCCCCTCTAATGATTAGTTGTACTTATGTGATGTAGTTGCTGATGAGCTTATAAGTTTGTTATTGAGATGTTTTGCCTTTGATTTCAGTGATTTTTATTATTAGTGTCTTCATGAGTTGTTTTTTGTATTTTGAAATGTTGTGATAAATAATAAAAATGGTGGTTGTATGTATTTTGAATGATCATTGAAATGATGAAATATTTTTTTGACGTGTATTGAATTTCATTTCTTAAAATGTCAATTTTTTCTTTAGAAAAAATAATTTATGGATAATCTCTTGAATGAAATTTTGAATTATTTTATTTTAAAATTTAATTTCCTTGTAAAATTTAATCTTTTAAAATTTAAATTAAATTTATAACTGGATATAGATAACAAGATCAATTTCATGTTCATATAGACATGTATTATTATGATATAATTATTTTAAAATAGATGCCTTATTTTTTTTCAATTTTTTTATTTTTATTATTAGTGAAATTTGAATTAAGATTATTAATATTGGAATGACCAAAAAAGTAAAAAAAAAAAAAAGGAAAATGCACAAAGCATGCAAAAATAAAAAAGATGCACAATAGTTCGCAAAGTGAAAAGAGGCATAAAATTAGCCCAAATAGAAAAGATGCACAAAGTGTGCCACAAATATTTAAAAATATGTGCAATGATACTAATTGAAATACTCATATTATTCTTTAAATTATCATTTTATCTATAATCCAAATCCATATAATTGACAATCCAATTCACTATTGAATTAAAAATTAATTAATCTTTATTTCATCATATTTGTAATAATCATTTTTATTTAATTTGTCTAGAATGAATAGTAAACCTAGTTGATTTTTCTTATCTTAGTTGTTATTTAATTTAAACATTGAATTTTTCTTTTTAGCATTAGGAAGTTAATGTTGTATGTGCAATTAGTTTAGAATCTTCATATTCGTTAAAAATATTTCATTTCAAGATTTTGTTCCTTTTTTGTTGTTGTCAAAAAGGGTAGTCATAATATTATTGGATGATTAATATTTTTGATTATTTATTATATGTATGTGTATTGTGTTTATGTATGTATTATACTGTGAATGTATGTATGTTTTGTTTGTGTTTGTATATTTTGTTTGAGTTGTTTTTTATTTTAGTGGTTATTGTTTCTTTTTTAATTTTTAGGTTTGTATTTTTTGATCTTTATTGGCAACCCCTTGTTTTTAAATTGTTCATTCATTTAGGGAGAGCTAAGGAGAAAATTTTCTTTAAATGTTAACTCAAATAATAATTATTTTGCCATCATAAAAACGGGAGATATTGCTATAACTTAGTTTTCATAACTATATTTTTATATAATGTGTATTTTTGATGATTCCAAAATCTTATTGCATTGGTTACTATTTCTCCTAACAGGCATTGGAAATATTTTTTTTATTGTTTGTGTGTACTAATATTTGAAGAAAATCATACTCCAGACTACTGAAGACTTCATCATATATTAGATTTTGATTTATTATAATTGAAGTCTATACTTTTTATATTTTTATTGAGTTTGAAAGAGTGTGATTATAATTGGGTAACTATGCACACCCACACTAGTGGAATGTAAAAAACTTATATTTTGGAAACTAATCATACTATACGATCATGATCGAATTTGCTAACTACTGTTCATATTGTACGAAGTTACATTCTTACGTACAATATCTATAGTACAAAATGGCTACATACCATTTCATCCTGAAAGACCTCAAATTTGGTACCTAATCATTTTGGGTGTCGGGTTTTCTAGAGAGAGGCACCAGTTTCCTAGAGAGAGAAAATTCAAGAAATTTGAAATTCTGTTGCAATGGCGGCTTCACCGGAGTTGATGATCGGCCATTCGATGCCCATGTCTGATGGCCGGATGTCGGCAAACCTAGATAATAATAGATCGTTGTTGATTTAAAAAGCTTCTAAATCTGAATTGGGAACCATTCCAAGATCTTTCAATGGTCCGTTGGTGATTAGAGAAAATTGCACTGAGCGCGTAAAATTCTTTCACTAGATATCAGTAAGGGAAAGCAAGTGGTTATGGATACAAATGTGAAAACTCCTTCTAAAAATTTTTATGTTAATTCAAATGATTTGGATTCTTTATCTTATGGTATGAAGATCTTTGTGAACTGTTTCGGAAATAATGTGAATTTGGCTAAGGGAGACTCTTCAGTCCATAAGAGAGGAGGAAGCACTTTAGATATTTGTGAGAATGCTCAATCTAATTTTGAAAGGTTGAATTCATCACCTGTTAAGAATGTACTGAATCCGTAGATCAAGAGTGCTCATATCATTGGGAATATGTCAATGGGAGACTCTTTTTTATTATATGATGGAAAGGCTGTCAAATTATTTCAACCAAAAATGATAGAGAATTTGGAGAAGATTCAAAAATCCATTGTGGTTAAATTTTTTGGTAGAACAATCTCTGTACAAATTATAGCTGCGAAATTGAGATGTCAATGGTCTCAATTCTGGAAATTCCATCTAACAATCCTTGGCTCTGGCTAGATACTATGTTCCTTTTTTGTACAAGAGACTATGGAAAAAGTTATTTCAGGAGGACCATGGTTCGTGAATGGTCATATTATTGGACTAGACAAGTGGAGTCCAAAATTTTCAACAACTTCCCTAAAGGGTTTAACATCCCCTGTGTGGGTAAGATTGCCTAATCTTCCATTATTTTGTTGGGACGAAATTAATGTTGCAAGGATTGCTTCATTAATTGGGTCTCCTATGCTAATTGATGGTGATATGTTCCAATGGGGAAGAAGGGAGTTCGCAAGAGTGTGCGTTCGTCTGGAGCTTGATAAGTAATTGCCTTTGGGTGTTTGGGTGGATGGACTTGATGGGAGGTTCTTTAAAAAAATTGAGTATGAAAAGATCTCAATATTTTGTTACAAATGTGGAAAAATTGGTCATCTAAAAAATATTTGCAATGAGAAAGATAGCTCAGACAATGTCTTTTCTGGACTAGGATCTAAAGAAGGGAAAGGAGTAGCAAATTCTCCTAGGGAAGCATCAATTTATGGACCCATGTCAATCATTAAAGGAATAGAAGATTAAAGGCTACTTATCAGAAGAAAGCTGTAGTGAAAATAGATGATAACAAATCTCTAGGAATTCAATTACCTGAGCTGGTATATGGTGCACAAATGTTTGAAGACCATATAGAAGAGGCTATAGTTAAGAATAATGTAGTAGATGTTCGCGAAGTTACTTCTACTGTAGAGACAGAAGATGTAAAGATTTCTACCTCTATTCCAGAGGTAGTTATTGTTAAAAAAAAAAAAGTTTAACCTTATGTAGCAAATTGATGAAGATGATAATTTTATTAGAAAAGAAGCCATGAGTTTGTAGGAACAATTTGATCTTGAAGATGGTGAAATCAATAAGGCTACTATTTTCAATAATGAAGAGAAAGTGGTTCCAGTGATAAAAGAATGCAATAGTGATGGGATTCCAAAAGATTTTGATAGTGTAGGTCTGGGGAAATCTGTCCCTGGTACTCAAAAACCAAAGCTACTCGAAGAGCTTAAACACTTGGGGCCTTTGAGCAATTCTTCTAGATCCAAAAATTTGAGGTAAATATTAAAGGTAAAAGTAGGGGTCCTTCCCCACCTTTATCCAAATGACTTCTCTATCCTTTTGGAATTGTAGAGGGGCTAATAAGAGGGAAGCCTCCTTATATTTAAAAGAGTGTGTGAAAGATTGGGATGTATTCTTTGTTGGCGTGGTTGAAACCAATATCTCTTCCTTTGAGAGATACGAAGTTAACAAGTTGTTGGGTGATGAATGGGATTATTTCCTATATCCCTCAGTTCGTGCTTCTGGCAGTATTATGGTATTACGGAAAGCTAAGATATCAAATTTTTATTTAATAGATGCTTCACCTCAATGTGTGATTGGGGAGTTAAGTATTTTTAATAAAAGTAAGTGGATTGTTTCTACAATTTATGGCAACAAAAATCCATATATGAGAAGGAGATTGTCGGAGAAATTAGAAGAAAAATGTGATAAAGTGATCCCGCTAGTTGTGGGAGGGGATTTCAATTGTGTACTTTCACAAGAAGAGAAGAGGAGTGGAAAGACGTTATCTTTTTCTCAAGGCCCGCAAGAAATGCCTGCCTATATGTCCAGAAATGATCTACATGATGTTGGGATGGTGGGTCCGAAGTTTACCTGGTGCAACAACAAAAATGGAAATGCTCGTATCCTTGAAAGGCTAGATAGATGTCTTTTGAACACCAAAGCATTGAATGAAGCTCAAACTGCAGTGGTAAGACATTTGGATAGGATTGCTTTTGACCATTGTCCCTTAATTCTCAGAATTTGCAATGATAAGTTGCACCAAAATAGACTTCTTAAATATGAAGTTGTTAGGGCTTCTTTCCCAGCGTCAAAGCTATAGTTTTGAAGGCTTGGAACAAACCTGTTAATGGGGATGCTATGGATGTCATAAATGTGAAGTGTAAGAGGACTCTGGAAGCTCTTCATTACTGGAGCAAGGAAAAAATGAAGAATTTTATGAAGATCAAAGATATATTAAAGAAGGAGATTGCCATTCTACAGCTGGAAAAATCTATTGGATAAGGTCTATCCGAAGAAAATTTGCTTATGTTAATAACTAAAATCCATGAATTCAATGTGAATTTGGCTAGTTTAAGAACATGGTGGAGAAGAAGATCAAAGTTGAAATGGATATAGAAGAATGATATGAATTCTAAATTTTTCCATTCATTTGCAAATGGTAGAAGAATGGGAAATTCTATTCTTCAATTGAAGAATGAAGATGGTATTTTGGTAGAAGAGCAAGCAAAAATTGAATATATTCTGATGAAGTTCTTTAGTAATAAATGGAGGAGTAGATGCCGTAATTTGAATGGTTGGCCTCCAGTATTGAAAACTCTCTCTGAAGAGGAATGCAAACTATTAGAAGAAGATTTCTCTTATTCTGAACTGGATGCTGTTATAAAAGATATTGGAACAAATATTTACCCCGATTTAGATGGTATAAATTACTCATTCTTCAAGAATTATTGGTATATAACAGGGAATGATGTCTGGAAAGCGGTACAACAATTTTTTTTAACAGGGCAGCTCTGTTCTTATTGGAAGCAATCGGTGGTGATTCTCATTCCCAAGTTGTTGAATCCAATTTCTCTCCCAGGTTTTCATCCTATCAGCTTGTGTGGCACTCTGTATAAGATTATTGCCAAAATGATCTTAAATAGGCTTTTGAAGGTTTTTGGTGGCCTTATTTTTGAAGTGCAAACTACTTTTTTAAGAGGTAGATCCCTATCTAATCACATTCTTTTAGCTCAGGAATTATTTAATAAGCTCAAATATTCTAAATCTAAGAAAGGATGGGTGGCTATCAAGCTTGATATGGAGCAAGCTTATGATTGTATGTCTTGGGATACTTTGAGATTGATATTGAATAAAATGGGATTTCCAATCAGATTTTCGAATCTAATTACGGAATATGAGGAGTTTCCTGAATTTTTTTCATGATTAATGGAAAAATTTTGAAAGGGATTAAAGCAAATAGTGGATTTAGACAGGGTTGTCCACTTTCTCCCTATTTGTTTATTCTTTTCTCTCAAATATTGACTAATGATATATGGCATAGAGGAAGGAACTTGGGGATAAAAATTTTCACAAATGCCCCTAGAGTATCTCATCTTTTATATGCAGATGATATCCTCTTGTTATCTCAAGCTAGAATGAGCTGTATGAGGAGATTTAGAAGAATTGTTTCAGCTTTTTGCAGCCGAACCGGGCAGTCCATTAATGAACAAAAATCTATAATTATGCTTGGAAAATCAGTTAAAAGGAAAAGGAAGAAAGCTATATCAAAATTATGGGGCTTCAAAATTGTGAAAGAAGTCAATTATCTTGGCATTATGTTGGCATTGAGGAGATTGGGTTCTTCAGACTTCAATTATATTCTTGACAAGGTTGCTTCTAACCTTAATGTTTGGGGTAATCAGATGATTTCCCTAGCTGGGAGAATTATACTAGTTAATTTGGTTTTGTCTTCATTACCTATTTTTGTGGCCACTCACTCATTGGTTCCAATGAGTGTTCTTAAAGAAATGGATAAAGCTGCTAGGAGCTTCATTTGGGATAGACAAGGAGGGCTTCATGGCTTACACTATATGTCTTGGGAGAACATGTGTAAAACCTAGAAGCAAAAGGACAAGGCATACGTTCGATGAATTCTGTGACAGGACCCCTTAGAAAAAAATTTTCTTGGAACTTCTTAAAGGAAGAAAACTCTTTTGTTAATAAGGCTGTATTGGCAAAGTATGGTGCTAAATTTTGGGAACAAACTAACAAAGCTAATAAATCTACTACTTGGAAGATTTTGCTAATGGTGCTCAAGCCCTTATTCTGCGCACTAAGTGGAAGAGAGCAGCAGGAAAATCTATAGACATTCTTAAAGATGTGTGGAATCTAGATAGATGTCTAGAGAAATGACCTACATTTATAGCTGTAGGAAATTTTGATTTTCCATCTCTAGAGAACTTTATTTCAGATGGTTTTTGGAAGAAAGATCGTCTAAGTACCTTCTTTGGGGAGGCTCTTGTGGAAATTATTATTCAAATTGAAATTTTTCCCAATCAAAATAAGGATACCTTGGAATTGAGATAGAAATTCTCAGCCAAGAGCATAGCAGCTATGGCTTCTTATTCTTATGATAAAGATAATGTGTCAGCAGACTATGAAAGCTGGCTAAAAAAAATACAACTCAATCCTAGAATTGAATGTTTTTGGTGGCGCATTTTCAATGATGCAATCCCTATAAATGGATTTTTGATGTATCAAAGATTACTGGGACATTGTTTATGTCCTAGAGGATGTAATGAACCAGAAAATTTTGATCATGTTTTTGTTTACTGCTTAAAACTACAACAA
The DNA here is from genome assembly GCF_001605985.2 of Dendrobium catenatum. Taxonomy (NCBI): domain Eukaryota; kingdom Viridiplantae; phylum Streptophyta; class Magnoliopsida; order Asparagales; family Orchidaceae; genus Dendrobium; species Dendrobium catenatum. The sequence continues at coordinate 44,628 of NW_021319595.1, forward strand.
GTTATTGACATTCTTAAGGAATGGGGATTTCCAATTCTGGTTTTCTCCTCAGGTAGTGACTATAAGTTTCATTTGAAAAGGTTAGCTGTGGACAATAAACTTTTTGCAAATTTATATTATTTTTTAGTATATTTTTCATTGAAGAGTAGAAATTTAATTAAGCATTGAAAGAAAGAAATGAGTTTGAACTATATATCCTCCAATGCTATTAGTTATGCTTAAATTTCAAATTCTAATCTGTTCGTGGATCACTGGGGTGCTAACCAGCCGGCATGGCTGATTTCTTATTGGCACCCCCCTCCCTTGCAATGAATTAAGGTTAATCTTGACGCTGCTTTAACTAGATCAAATAATGGAGGAATTGGTGGAGTTTTTAGATATTCTAAAGGTAGATTCTTACTTTCCTTTGGAATCAATTGCACTCATTGGGATAGTGGTTCGTTTGAGCTGATGGCTTTTCGTTCATTGAGGAAAATCATCTTTGAATGGATGTAGGATGCAAAGGGAATTATTATTGAAGGGGATAATATCAACATCATCAAGCATTTACAAAATTCTATGAATAAAGGGCATTGGATTGTACATGATGAATAACTTGAAGATCTCTCTTTTTTGGATGGTTTCGGTAACATTCTATTCCATTTTGTTAATAGGAATTGTAATAAGTTAGCCCAATATTGTGCTAACTTTGCATTAAGTGATGATTTTCTTTGGCAAGATCTTAGTGGCAATAGGTTCCTCTATTTTTAAAAATTTTAAAGGAGGAATGTTATAGCTTCACTATCACTTAATAGTTTGTAATTGCTTTTTCTTATTCATTTAATGCATTTAACATTTCTTAAAAAAAAAAAAGAAAGACCTTAATTTTTTTTTGAATTGATCATACTGTATAAACCTAGGTTTGTATAGATGACGGCCAAAGTACAAAATGGGTGCGTACCAGTTCAGCCATATGAAGAGCTAAATTTTTTGAATTGTTTGTACTATACAAACATGTGTTAGTACAGATAAAAACAGAAGTATGAAATGGACTCATCCATTTTCGTACCAAATAAAGCATGATTTTAGTTAAACTGATTATAGTGTATGATATTGGGCTTATAGAGTACACCAATAAGAGTACAAAATTAGTTGGTACAAAATAATACCAGTTGAATTGGTTCAATTTTGAACTGATCATACTATATGATGGGAATTCATATTTATGATTGTTAGAGTATAAAATTTGTTTGTACAAAATCATACCGGAAAAAATTGGTTCAATTGATTATATGTATGATGTGTTATCATATTGTATGATTCTAAATGGATAAATTAAAATTTTTAGTTTTTTTGAAAGGTTTTTTCTGTCTTTCATACTTAAGGTCCTAAAAATTATATGTCAAAGAACTCCTACAAACTCGCACTGTGAAGTTCTTTTGAGAGTGCACTTGGAGAGTGTCTGGGAGAGTTTATTGTGATTGGAGAGTGAAAGATTTCTTAAGAGGGAATTATGAGGGGATTCACAAGGTTCCCTAATGGTGAGTATCTCTTGCTTATTCTTTGAAGGTGTTCCCTACTTTCTTGAAGTCTCTTGGAAGAAGATTTTTAAAGGAGCTTCGATACTCTACCAACACCTAGAGGGTGTCAAAGGATGACAATACTCTATCAATACTAGTAGGGTGTGAAAGGATGATAGTCCTCTACCAACTCTAGGAGGATGTAAAATGATAACGGTACTCTGCCGCACTAGGGATTGGTGGAAGAGAAGTTAATTGTAAGGGATTCTCCACCTTTCTGTGGGAGTAAAGGAGAGCCACTTTGGTATACTATAATACCTGAAGATGGAGTCTTTAAGGAGTGGATGTAAGTCTAGTTGGATCGAATCACTATAATTTTTTGTTTTCTTCTATTTTTATTTTTTATTTTTCTGCACTTTTAATTTTGTGGTAAAAAAACTAGTTTTTGAAAATTTTCATTATGCTCAAAATAAAAAAAAAATATTCTATAATTTACAAAGATATTTTTAAATTATCAATTCACCCCCCTCTTGGTTAGCATTGGGATAATTGTAATAGGTCTAACAACCTATTCAAACTCACACATACTATAGTTTGTCCTTCAAAAGATATAGTACAAGTATTACTGTGAGGTGGTAAGGTCTTACCCCTAGGCTTCTTCATCAGGAAAAAAGAAAGCATGTTATTTCTAATGATCTAATTTAAATCCCTACTCAACAAACAAATCCTCCTTCAATCCTGCTAGGTCCTAGTCTTAATATTCCAAAAGTTGAATATAATGTCTTAGCTTATCCTAGGAAGTTGCATTCTAAGTTGAGTATCTATGATGCCGTTGTCCTCTAAAAGGAGATGAGGGAATCCTTACTTAAAGAAATTCTTAACCCAGAGATTTTCTTAGTTTAATTAGCTTTAACTTTTGAAGAAGAAGCTTTATACTTTAAGGAAATCCCTGGAGTAACCTTTTCTGACAAGGATATACTCCTAAGAACTATCGATAACAATCACCCTACTTTAAATCAACATAAATGTGGGAAAATTTATGTTATATAGATTTCTCATTGATCTGGGTGCTTTGATCAATATGATGAACATAAAAACTTTTGCATACCTTAGATTTTTTACCAACAAGCTGTCTACTGATAAGTTAATGCTTCGTGGGTTTAACGAATAGGGCGAGAAGGCTTTAGGTTCAATCACCCTCCTTCTAGAGATAGAAGAGTTAGAAAGAGAGGCAAAATTTTATGTAATTGATTCATATATATCCTTCAATGCACCCTTATGTAGGCCTTGGATCCACGAGTATAGAATGGTTCCATCTACCTTACACTAATGTATCAAGTACCTACGAGATGGCATTAAGTATGAAATAAAGGGTGATATGCAACCATTCTCTATTCATGAGATCAAGATCTACGAAGATGTTGTGTATTACACACCTAAAGGGTCCACCACCTATTTTAAGGAAGAGATCAACATTAAAAAGGAGAAAGCATAAAATCAAATTAAGAAGAAAAAGTGAAAAAAAAAAAAAATCAAGTAGCAAAGATGACATCAAGGATGTGGTTTTTTGGCATCCAAATAGTCTTCCTCAACGAGTTGAAAGAATGGCCTAAAGAGCATGTTGTCGAGGCCATACTTTAGTTGAAAAAAGAAATCTCTTAATGCACATCAAACTAGAATCAAGCTCTGATTAAGAATCCAGAAGGGGGGTGCTAGAATTACTTTTGACTATCAAAAAATAAATCCTTCTCCAACAGTTGATCTCATCTTAGATCTGGATAGTGACCAAGAGGGTGATAACTCAAAAGTTTAAAGTGAGGAGCCTAAAGGGTAGTTGAATCCTTAACCTTAACTAAAGTTTTTGCCAACAACATCTTAGGTTTAGTGATTAAGTATGCCCCTAATATTAATGGAGAAATAAGCAAAGTCCATAAGTTTTTCTCTGAATCCTCCTCTTCAAGGAATAAAGATGATGTAACCCTTGATGAGGAAGGTTTTAACGAATTAATGGAGTTGACTTTTGGCTACTTTTGTGTTGGTGTCAAAGCTCTTATTTCTAAAGGTCTTGTTCCAAGTTAATGAATTAAGGGTCAAGCTAGATACCATTAAAATATTTGGAATTTAAAAATAAATAAAAATTGGACAAGTTGTATCAACTTTGGTACCATTAGTTTATTTGATGATGATGAATATTATTTAATGATAATAGTCATCCTGAATATGAAAATGTCCCTACATAAGTCATCGATTCACTTGATAGACTTTGTTTGTATACTTTAGAGAATTGTGATGACCTTTAAGTTTTGATCGCACCCCCTAAATTTGAGGAATAAACTAAATTGATAGTTGATGAGCTTAAGGAAATCAATCTTGGATTAGAAAATGACCATCACCCCACCTTCATAAATTCTTTATTGAGTAAGGATGAGTCTCAGGATCTAATTCAACTTCTCTACAAGTTTAAGGATTGCTTTTCTTGGACATATATGGAAATGTCAAGTTTACCTAATGGTGTGGCTGTTCATAAACTTGGAATATGGCATGATGTCATTCTTATCTAACAAGCTCCACGACACATGCATCTGGAAATTAAAAAATAAGTCATTTTGAAGTCAATAAACAAGTTGAGCTTGGATTTATCCGAGAGGAACAAATTCCCTCATTGGTAGCCAGTGTAGTGCCAGTATAAAAGAAAAATGATAAAATCCGTGTCTGTGATGACTATAGAGACTTGAATAAGACATGCCCAAAAGATGAATTTCCTTTACCCATACCAGAACTTATGGTGGATATTACATCTTCGCATGTTATTTTCTCCTTTATGAATGGCTCGTCTGGTTATAATCAAATCAAGACGATCCCAGAAGATGAGATAAACACTATATTCAGATGTCCTATTGGGATCTTTTGTTCTAAAGTGATGTCATTTAGCCCTAAAAATGCTGGTGCAACCTACTAGCGGGCTATGACTTAGATCTTTGATGACTTAATCCATAATCAAGTCGAATGCTAAATTGATGACTTAGTTGTCAAGAGAAAGATCAAAGAGGCTCATATTTATGATTTAATAATTATCTTTGAGCAGTGGCATAATATTAAGTCACTATAATGTACTTTTGGCATTACTTCAGGAAAATTCTTAAGTTTTATAGTGAGTCCTTGTGGAATTGAAATTGATCCAGCTAAAATTGAAGCCATCTTAAATATGCCACCTCGAAAAAGCCTTACTTAAATGACATTTCTTTAGGGTAAATTGTCATGTATAAGAAGGTTCATTTCAAATTTATCTTGAAGATTTCAACCTTTCTCTATCCTTACTAAGAAGGATGAGAACTTCATTTGGGACAAGAAATGTCTATCTTATTTTGAGAATATCAAATAATACTTGACAAATATACCAATTCTAATAGCCCTTTTTTCAGGGAAACCTTTAGTTCTTTACACTACAGCCCGTGATGAGTCTCTCAAGGCCCTTTTGGCTTAAATCAATGATGAGGGGAAAGAAAATTCTCTCTACTACCTAAGTTAGAGACTTCCTCCAATAGAAATTTGATATCGAGTAATCAAGAAATATTATATTGTCTTAGTCTTTGTAGCAAAAATATAAATGCATTATACACATTCTCAGCGAGTTAATTTGACTTCTAGTGACAATCCCCTGCAATACCTTATGACCCAACCTATATTGTTAAGAAGTTTAGCTCGCTGGTTTATTATATTACTTCAATTTGAAATCACTTTCTTTCCTCAGTGTGTTGTGAAAGGATAGACCGTTGCTGGCTTCCTTGCTGCATACTTGTGTTGCAAATCTATTTTCATGACTTATGTTTTGATAATTGACAAATACTATTGATTCTCTTGGACTGCATGTTGCTTCTAACTTTTCAGGAATCAAAGATCGGACGAACAGACGAAGCCAGTTCAAGATTGCGTAGGTCTAGGGTTGAGTCAATCTATACATTATTTTTCCTCTTCTTGAGTCTATTTGTAATTGTCAAAGAGACTAATGCTAAGTAACCCTACACACACACACTTGAGAAAATTAGAATTTTTGTTTTTACTCATATCGGCCAGGACGATATTTACATCATCCTGGACGATCAGGCTTAAAATAGAAAGTCTAAATAAGGATTTTTAATTAAGGCAGCCATCATTAATTGATCGTCCTGGATGATATGTGTATCGCCCAGGACAATAAGCTCAAAACAGAAAGAAGTTGCCGCCATAAACAATTAAGGTATACTGTATTTTTAAATTATCGGTCAGGACGAACTTTGATCGGCCTGGACTAAAGTTCGTCCTGACCGATATTCACAAATTATGCCTTAATTGATCAGGAAATCAATGGAGTAAATAAGGATGATTGATACGATCATATCGTCCTAGACGATCTCAGGATCGTCCAGGATGATCTATTCAAAAAACCTTGGTTACTTCAGGACGATAAATATAAGCCAGCTTACAAACAGGGCGATGCTCAGGACGATTTTCCTCTGATTTGAACTTATCGGCCGAGACGATCATGAGATCAGCCTGGATGATCAAGCCAATTTTTAATCATCCACTTTTGCATTCAGAGCGATGCTCTGGCCGATCTTCTGAGATTTGTACTGA
>NW_021319595.1:50840-59765 GCF_001605985.2 Dendrobium catenatum
GCTCTTTAAGGACCAGGTTGGGTGTGATTGACATAACTGCTTAAAACTTGATCTTTTAGTTACTTTCTTTTGTTTTTGTTTTTTTTTATTTTTTTAGTGTTTTACTTTCTTTTGCTTTTTTCCTTCTCTTACTTAAGTTTCAAAATCATCGCTGAAATGATAAAATATTCCATGCTTTTTTTTTTAAATTTCTAGTCAATGTGGTTTTCATCCCTTAATCTCCTAGATGGTAAAAATATTTTGTGATTGTGTCTCTTTCTCTAACCTATTTTAGTGGCATAGTTTTCTTTTCTAATCAAAAGTCTCTCTCAAATTAAAGATTATTTATGAAATTGAGATCTTTTCTTAAGCTTTCTTAAGCAAATCTATCTTGTATTTATAATGTTTAAAGTTTTTTGTCATATCAAGATCTCTCGTTACTCTTATCTTTGATTATTAATTCTGTGTGTGGTAAGTCTTTCTTATGTTATAGAGAGAGCTCCTATTCTCTAATATCTGAGAAGATATATTCACAACTAAGGTTTAAAGAGGTTATAAAAGAGAATGTAGCTTGCAAAAACAAAAAAAAATTTGGCCAATGATGTCAACAAAAGAATAGCAAAGACGCCAAAATTGAAAAATCTATAAAAAGATGCGCAAAGCGCCACTAAATTGACAAGAGGCATAAAATGAGCCCACTCAAAAGCAAGCTATTCTCTCTTTTTAAATCTTTTAGAACTTAGAAGTTTTTGCTCTCAAAGACTTGATTTTGATTGTTTTACGATTGTGACAGATTTACTTTGGTTCATTATTTTATAAAGATAGTTTTTTCTTAAACCAAGTGATGGATGGATTCTTTTTCTCATATTCAATTAATTCTTTGAGTTAGGTCATTGATTTCAAAAGACAATTCTACCCTAAGAAAACGTCTGAGCTAAGGGTAATTATGACCGGATATTCTACTATTCTATGGATGGTTGAGATTGTTAACTCATTAACCCACAAGTTTTTAAATTAATCACATGGAATACTACATCATTTTCATACCTTGGTTAAAAAAAAATTGTTGTGATTTACTATTGTTCTTTTGTGTTCCCTCCTCCTTTTTGATATGTCAAAAGGGGGAGAAGTTTATGATGTTCTTACACATGTCGATCTTGAAAATTTTTTCTGCTAATTGTCATCGTAGTGTTTTGCCATCATCATAAAGGGGGAGATTGTTGCAAATCTATTTTCATGACTTATGTTTTGATGATTGACAAATACTATTAATTCTCTTGGACTGCATGTTGCTTCTAACTTTTCAGGAATCGAAGATCGGACGAACAGACGAAGCCAGTTCAAGATTGCATAGGTCTATGGTTGAGTCAGTCTGTACTTTGTTTTTTCTCTTCTTGAGTCTATTTGTAATTGCCAAAGAGACTGATGCTAAGTAACCCCACACACACACACACACTTGAGAGACTTAGAATTTTTGTTTTTACGCATATCGGCCAGGACGATATTTACATCATCCTCGACAATCAGGCTTAAAACAGAAAGTCTAAATAAGGATTCTTAATTAAGGCATCCATCATTAACAGATCGTCCTGGATGATACGTGTATCGGCCAGGACAATAAGATCAAAACAGAAAGAAGTTGCCGCCATAGACCATTAAGGTATAATGTATTTTTAAATTATTGGCCAGGACGATCTTTGATCGGCCTGTACAATATTCACAAATTATTCCTTAATTGATCAGGAAATCAAGTGAGTAATTAATGATGATTGATACGATCATATCGTCCTGGACGATCTCATGATTGGCCAGGACGATCTATTCAAAAAACCTTGGTTACTTCAGGACAATAAATATCGGCCAGCTTGCAAACAGGGCGATGCTCAGGAAGATTTTCCTCTAATTTGAATTGATCGGCTGGGACGATCGTGAGATTGGCATGGACGATCAAGCCAATTTTCAATCATCTAGTTTTGCATTAAGGGCGATGCTTTGGCCGATCTTCTGAGATTTATACTGATCGGCCAGGCCGATGTCCTTATCTTCCTAGACGATATTGTCGAAAACTTGCAATTAAGGAGCTCCTTTGAATCTCTTCTATTTAAGAGCTCTTGTTCAATGTTTTGAAATATCTTTGGCTACTACCTTGACCGAAGAAGGCCTTGAGGAGAGAAAGAGAGAGAGGGAGAGAGAGAGGATCTTGTGAGGGGGAGCTTGTGAGGGGATTCACAAGGGTTGCTTCAAGGATCGCTCTACTTCTTCTTCGTCTAAAAGTTCTCATTCGTGGAAGGGTCAATAGAGGTAAGGAGTTAGCTTTTGGTTGTGGTTCTCTGCCAGCTTCAGGAGGAAGTAAAAGGAGATAGGTTCTCTGCCTTGCCAGGGTGGCAAAAAGGAGGTTCTTGTAAAGGCTTCTCGGCCTAGTTATGGTGGCTAAAGGAGAGTCACGTTTGTAGTGCAATACTCGGAGGGCGCCTCCGGGGAGTGGACGTAGGTCGAGTTGACTGAACCACTATAAATTTTTGTGTTCTTGTTTTCTTGCTTCCTCATTTTAATTTTCGCATTTATTTTTCTCGTGGTGTGATGTTGGTTTATGTGATTTTTGTTCTTTGTGAAAAGAATTTTTTAAAATACCAATTCACCCCCCCCCCTCTTGATTAGCTTGGGACTAAGTTCATAGGGCTTAACATCCCTAACGAACTTTCAACTTGCTGCTAGCAGAGTCTCCTCTAAATAATTATTTATATGACAAACAAATCATGAGTTTTGAGAAATCTAATAAACAAGTATAAAAAATATATTTTGATGGTGCATATTCCTTTTAGCTGGGTAATATAAAAGTTTTAATAGGATGCTAGACCTAATAAAATTATCCCAATGCTAACCTAGTGGGGGGGGGGAGAGCTGGTGAATTGGTCATTTTAAAATCTTATAATAATTTAGTAAATGGATTTAGATATTTTGTATGATAATTAATTTAAAAAAAATTAACCACAAAAATTAAACGTGCAAAAAAATAAAAAACTGTAAAAAGTAAAGGCATAAGAATGCATAATTTTATTGTGGTTTGGTCCAACTAGACCCACCTCTACTACCTAAAGACTTTTTCTTTAGGTATTACACTATACAAATGTGACTCTCTTTTTGCTCCCACAGCAAATCGAAGAAGCCCTTATAATAACCTCTCTTCTACCAACCTGGTGTGGTAGAGTATCATCATTCTTCCTCACCCTCCTAGTGATGACAAAGTACCAATATCCTTTCTCACCCTCCTAGTGACGGTAGAGCATCAACATCCTTTCTCACCATCCTAGTGACAGTACAATATATGCATCCTTTTTTACCCTCTTGGTGATGATAGAGTAATGACGTCATTTTTCACTCTCTTGGTGATGGTAGAGTACCATCGTCCTTACTCATCCTAATGGTGACAACTTAATACCATCATCCTTTCTAGCCCTCCTGGTGATAGTAGAGTACCAACATCCTTTCTCATCCTCCTGGTGATGGTTGAGTGCCGACATCCTTTCTAACCTTCCGAGTGATGGTAGAGTACTGAATTTTTTCCAAAGATCTTCTTAAAAGAGGCTTCAAAGAACTAGGACATAAATTCCAAGAACATACAAAGAGATCTCCACCTTTGGACAATCTTATGAACCCTTGAAGTCATTGAGAATGGATTCTTAGGAAACTTATATAGAAAAGGATAAGAAAAATAATACAGAAAACTAAAAATTTCAACTTTAATGTATTTGGATCTTATAATATGATCATACTTTATACGTATGAATAATCCAAAATTTCTTGTATGATCCTCTACAAACTTGATTTCATGCTATGTCAGTCATATGTACGAATTAACATCAGACTATATGAACAGTTGAAAATTGAACAAGTTTGTCTAATACGATTTAGTATAAACCCCTTTCATACTCTGGTCGTCGTTTGTACAAACCCTACATCTACAGTACAAACTATTAAATCAAATCAAAGCAGCTTTGTATTGTATGAACATGGACGAACCCATTTTATACTCTGGACATCATCTATATAAAACTAATTTTGTATAATATGAACTGTTCAAAAAAATTTGCTTATTCATATGGGATGAACTGATATGTATCCATTTCATACTCTAGATTTCATATGTATAAACCTTACTTCATAAAATATGATCAGTTCAGAAAATGATGTTTTCGTTTGGGACAAACTAGTATGTATCCATTTTGTACTATGGATGTCGTCTATACAAATCTAACTTCCTACAGTACGAATAACTCAAAAGAAAATTTCTAAGGCATGATTCAATTAACTTCTTTCTAGAGGAACACTCAGTTCAAATCATATAGTAAGAGATTCAAGAATCGTACAATATGATTAATTTTAGAAATAAAAGTTTTGACTCACTAACCCAATGTGTGTGCATGCACAGTTACCCAATTTACAATCACACTCTCTCAGACTCAAGAAAAGTAAAAAAGGTAGAGAATTCAATTATAAGAAACCCTAATCTAATCTATCTTGAAGTCTTCGGTAGTCTAGAGTATGATTTCATTGAAATGTTAGTACACACAAATAACACAAACAAAAATTTTCCAATATGTGTTAGAAGAAATAGTAATCAACACAAAAGTATTTTTGTATTATCAAAAATACATTATATAAAAACATAGCTTTGAAAACTATGTTGCAATAATCTCCCTATTTTTAATGATGGCAAAATAATTATTGTTTGAGTTAACACTTAAAGACAATTTTTCTCCTAAGCTCCCCCTAAATGAATGACTAATTTAAAACTAGGGATTCCAATGAAAATAAAAAACACAAAAACAAATTAAAAAGAAATAAAAACTACTTAAAAAAAACATAATAAAATAAACACACAACAAAAACAACACAAATAAACATACACACAATAATACAATAAACACATACATACAAACATAAATCAAACAACACATCAAACAACTAATGCCTAAAAGAAACAAAACATCAAACAATAACTAATGACTCACCCTTTTGGCAACAACAAAAATGGAAGTACCTCTTGAAAAGATATGTTTCTATGTATAAATAAAAATAGTTGATGAAGAGAAAGATTTTAAACTAATTGCAAAACAACATTAATGTGTGAATGCTAAAAATAAAATCTCTAATTTAAAGTCAAATAACAACTCAAATAACAAAAGTGAATCAGGTTCATTACTCATTGTAGACAAATCAAAATAAAAATAATTATTGCAGAAATGATGAAATAAAAGTTAATTAGTTTCTAATTTAATAGTGAAGACTATTATCGATTATATAGATTTATACGAGAGAGAGAATGATAATGGAAAGAATAATATGAATTTTTGAATTGGAGACATTTCATATATTTTTAATTTTTTGTGGCACACTTTGTGCATTTTTCCAGTTTGGGCAAATTTTGTACCTCTTTTCACTGTGGCAAACATCGCGCATCTTTTGAAACAAGTAGTACATTTTATGCATGTTTTCAAGTTTGACATACTTTGTGCATCTTTTTACATTTTTGGTCTTTCCAATATCAATAAGTCTTAATATAATTTCTAATAATCAATAAAAAATCATATTGAAAAAGAAATAAAATAAAAATTTACAACTATTTGGCAATAATTATAACTAAGTAATCCTTGTCTATAAGAACATGAAATTGATCTTCTAATTTATATCCAATCCTAATTTAATTTAAAATTTGGAAAGATCAAATTTTGCAAGAAAATTAATTTGTTGAGCAAAATAATTCAAAATTTCATTCTAGAGATTAACTACAAATGATTCCTCTCTAGAAACATAAACATTCCAAGAGAAGTAATTTCAATGCACATCAAAACATCATTCCATCATTCCATTCGTCATTTGAAACACATACAAATATTTCATCATACTAGAAATTGAAAAAAACACAACATGAAAATATGATATCACAAAGAAATATCTCAAGAACAAGTGCAAAAAACTCAATAGTAAGTACAACACAGAAGTAACAACTAGAATCTTGAGGGGCCTTAGTCTAGAAGTTGTGGAGGGTTGGATATTATAATGTAACTTTTGATTATAGCTACATTAGTGTTGATTGTGTTTAATTTCCATCAGATCCATCCCATATATTTATTATACCTCGCATCTTACTGATTCAGATGATTCTTAATTTGATTAAAATGTTGATCAAAATGAGATTTCATTCTATCAAAATGCTAGACCATTACTTGATAGAAATTTTGATCGGGTGTAGGTGCAGGTGCTAGAGTAAGGGCTCCTTATTCTCCATTGGATTCTTCTCCCTCAAACTTTGATCCTGCCCAAAAAGTTCACTAAAAGAGACATCAATAAATTAAATGGGAAGTTGAGTGGGAGGATAAGAATGGATCAAGTTATACTTTTTCTCTAAAATGTAGGCAACTAAGTAACCTAAGGCCACAATTTTCTTCCTCTTATTATGAGGAAGTCCAATATCAGAAAGTTTATATATGTAGCTAATGATTAGTTAGGCTTTATCAATAGGAGTTTTAGTCATTATCAAGTATGTGATAGTAAACAAAAGAGGAGTCAAATTGATATAATCACCAGCTTTAGGAATAATCAAAGTTCCCAAGATATGTTAGATCATCCTAGTATTCTAGTTAAGAGAATACACATAAGAAAGATGGCTTACTTTTGTAACACCTCTAAGAGTTTTGTTTATTTCTCACCAATCAAAATCTCCTCTGGTGGTCATGGTGTGTGTTTTAACCCCTTGAATCCTAAGGTGAGGCAAGTTTCCTAGACCTTCCTTAGTTATTTTAATGTGCTTCTTAAATACAAAAGATGTCATCCTAGTTTGATGTTGGTTCACTATCATGTTTTCAAGAAAAGTTTGGAAAGTTTCTTGATGATAGGTATAGATTAAGGTTAGGATAAAAGAAAATTGGATTGAGGCAAAATTGGGCATGACAAAGAAGTTTATGCCACTTTGAATAAGGAGTCGAGAGGGGTAATTCTTATCTGCAATGAAATGATTGAAGGCTTCCTCATTTTCCTTAGAAAGGAATTTTTAGTCTCTTTATAGCAAGAGAAAGAGCCCTCGGATGTACGAGGATGTTTGCTACTGCTGGCCATTCCTAATGCTTGGACTCGAGATGGTTTGAGATTTGAAAATGATTATGATTAAAAACCATCGAATACCTTTCTATTTAAAGAAAAATGACCTATTATATAATATAAAATTTTGATCGTACGTTTGATTTTAAAATCATACAGGTCAAAAAATATTTTGTACATGTGAATTGAAACTGTGAAAAATGAAATGACTTTTCATAAAATGCCATTCTCAAGGCATCATTTCATATAGACCTTTTGACCATACGATCGTACAGAAGAATATGTGTTCATCTGGGATGATCAAAATATTAAAGATAATTGTATGATGGTTAGGTTCGTTTATATGAGAAACTAACAACATGATCGTATAGAGGATATGCAATTTCGTACGTACAATTTCTGATCAATAACTAACTTTTTTTGGAAAACCATCCCCATTCATATAGAAGAAAAAATAAATATCATACAAATGATGATGAAATCTTACAGTATGATATGCATTAAAAAATTTAGTCTTGCATGCTAAACTTAAAAAATATCATGTACACTCTATAGAATTTGTATAATATAAAAAAAAATTACAGTACGAAGAAAATAATTAAAACAAAACATGATGAATAAAACCCTTTGCAAAAACCAATCACTTAAGATTTGATGACATGCTACCAGAAAAAGCAAAACTTAAAAATCAAAACTAACAAATAAAAAACTAAAGAAACCAAACGACACAAACAAATAAACCTTAATAAATAACTTAAGAAAACAAACAAATACATCAATACATTACAAATCCAATTTTCAGATAAACAATTTTAAGCACTAAGATCAATCAAACCTAATATTCTTCTTAATGAGCTAAACATTTCAAAAGCTAGCAGTTTTGTGAAAATATCTGCAAGTTGATTCTCAGTAGAAACAAGGGGCAATTTAATTTCTCCTTTAGCCATATAATCTCTAATGAAGTGATTCCTTATATCAATATGTTTGATTCTAAAATGTTGAATGGGATTCTTTGGAATGCATATAGAACTTATATTATCACAGAAAATTAGAATAATGTCAACAAAACATCCTAAGTCAAATAATTATTATTTTAAATAAAGAACCTGTGCCATATAACAACCTATGACAATGTATTCATCTTCAGCAGTAGAAAGGGCCATTGAATTATATTTTATACTAGATCAAAAAATAAAGAGTTTCCTATAAATTAATAAGTTTTAGAAGTAATTTTCTAATAAACCCTACATCCTGTAAAATTTGAATTAAAATATCCAATAATATCAAAAGAAGAGTTATGCTTAGGATACTAAATCCCTAAGATTTAAGTTCAAAAAAGATATCTCAATATTCTATTAACAACAATCAGATGTGATTCATTTAGATCATCTTGAAATCTAGCACACAAACAAACACAAAAAATGATATTTGGTCTGCTAGTAGTTAAGTAAAGTAATGATCCAATTATTCCTCTAAATTTCTTTAGATCAATAGATTTTCCCTTACAGTCCTTATCTAATTGCACTGAGGAATTCATTCGTGAACTCACTAGTTTATAATTATCTATTTCATATTTTTTAAGGATGTCTTTAATATACATTGATTGGCTAAAAGATGTTCCTTCTTCATTTTTCTTTATGCTAAAACTAAGAAAATAACATAAGTCTCACATCAAACTTATTTCAAATTAACTGCTCATTATTTTTAAAAAAATTATCACAAAGATTTTTATTGGTAGAACTAAATAAGGTATCATCAACATATATTTAAATAATGAGTATATCATCTCATATCGTTTTTAAAAGAGAGTGGTGTCTATTGATTTCATATAGGTTGTTAAAATTAAGC
>NW_021319596.1:0-10382 GCF_001605985.2 Dendrobium catenatum
TATCCGCCGGAAATTCCGACGGTAATCGCGTGTTTTCTCGTAGTGAAGCTAATGTTAAACAAACACAAACATGAACACTCACATACTTGGCTCGGCTCGGTTCGTTTGCAGCCCTATTAATGGCTAACATAGGAGGAAACTTCCCAGAAATAAGCTCACGGAAATACTGCGTACATAAGGATGGAATAGATAAATTGACATACAAAGAAGAGGGCAAAATTGGTGTAGGGAATCCATCGTTGAATTAAACCAAATTTAACCAAAACATGGAACCAAACTGAACTTTGAGAAAGGAATCACATTACTTCCACACATAGGAGTTGCAGAAATATTAATGGAAGGGCTCTGGCAACATGAAATACTTAATGCAGCATCTACATCTAAAAGAAACCATTGAATACCAATAAAATTCACATGTATCAAGGTGTTAAACACCATGTAATGAAAAGGAATTTTAATTACAAATGCAGCTGACCAACAGATAATATCAAATAAAAATATGGTTCCAAACCTCATAGTAATAAGATATCCATCATGATTTGCCATTAAAAGAGAAGGATAAAATTAAGTTATGTGTTGAAGAGATTAGGAAGATAGGTGGATGAGTGACTTCACCATTTGAGACAAAATGCAAAAGGAGTATATATGTGAGAAGGTTGGAGTAGTTCTAGTGGCAGACACGATTAGAGAGTTGCCTTAGATGGTTTGGACATATAAAAGTCGACTTTCCAATGACCCAGTTTGGGGAGTAGATGTATTAAATTTGACCTATGTTAAAAAAGATAGAGGTAGATCAAAAAAGACTTGGATGGAAATTATTAGAAATGACCTTTATTTATTAGATTTAGATGAGAATTTGACAAAAAAAAAAGATTCATGTAACCAACCTCACTTAGTAGCAATATTTTATGTTTTAAAATATGTAGTTGAGATCTGAAAAATGAAACAATAAGAAAGCTACCCCAAATGAGCCTTAATTAGTAGTAACTGTCTCTGACAGATTTATCCATGCATCGCAAACAAGCAAAGCAAGAGGGGGCTGCTTCAGCATAAATAGTCCATGTTCTGCTTATTAAAGCTACTCAAAAGAAGATGAATTCAAGTCGTCTTGTAATTACCTTAGATATCAATTAACCATTTACTTGAACGATTCCACCTTCCTTTGCCAAAGAATAGTACTTATGCATCCTTAATTCATGCTGAAGTACTCTCCATTTTTACCAATCGGGGTTGCAGGTATTCACCTGATGCTTGATTTAAGTGATAATTGAAATTAAGAAGTTGTTTTTCTTATTTAGATCTTGCACGACAATAATTGAGAAAGTTATTTAGTTGTTTTTTAAAACAACTTTTTAGCACAAATTTTTTTAGTTCAAGAATTTTTTGAACTAAAAAATTATTTTAGAAAGCAGTAAAAAAGTTATTCTGAATTGAGCCTTAGAATAGAGGTTCTTGTTAGGATAAAGGGAAAACCATTTGACAAAAAAAAAATTCATTTGTGAATAATAATTTTCTCTCGATCTAAGTAGCAATAACATATAAATCATCTTCATTGTATTTCATACACAAACACATACAATTTTCTCAAGGGATGATAGCATTTATAACTTTTTTTAGGTGGGATAATAGTAGTCAATAAATACACATTTAGGGTGCGCTTGGGGTGACTTTTTCACTATTATATATGTCACAAAACATAATCGAGAGGTGGTTTGGGCTAACGTGATTGTGCTCCGTTCTTAAAATTTCCAAGTCATGTGGTTGCTTTTCATGTTCAGAGGAAGCCTCTCACGTTTGGCTGATTCTCGTTGTTCGTTTGAGTTTGAATGTTCAATGCCAAGTCCACTCTGATTCGATCTATGTGTTTAGTTCATCATCATTTGATTCAAGTTTTTCATTTTGTTGCTCAAGATCAAGTACCACTAAGTTCAAATTATGGACCCCTGCTTATTTATTGTTTTGAGACCAAGTTCTTTGCAATGTCGAGTTCTTTGTCATTTTTTTTAAACTTCAAAATTTGCACAAATTCATTTAAGTTAATTTTATCATTATTTTCTAAAGTCCATGCCCCTTGTTAATATAAAATCTGGCCGCCTCCCGGCATCTCCCCCATTTAGGGGAAATTCCAGGAGTTTGGGCCTCTTGCCACGCTAGAAAAAGCGTGTACGGTAGAAGTTAAATGAAACAGCGACCGTAAATCTTCATTCCCACCATGCTAGAGAAAGATATGTATGAGTCTTCGGGTACCTATTTGAAATGCACATTTTTTCCCCGTAGGAGTTGAAGCACCTATGGGTACTTATGTTCATCCCCACAATGCTAGATAAAAGTATGTATAAGACTAATGCCTCACCGTAAGCATCATACCGAATTCTGTTTCCACCACGCTAGAGAAAATCATATATGGGTGATTTTTTGACTCACCGTAAATGTTGAATACAAGATTTGGAGATTTAATATTTAAAAATGGAAGTTTCACCATCTAGCACTTAAAGCGGATGGTGCGGGAATGGATGATGGACCCGATCAAGATCCCATGGTTCCGTCGTCCCGGGCCATCATGGTCGTTGGTCTACTTAGTCAGAGGAGGTAGTCGACCCAACCTGACAGAAGGATCTTTGTCGGCAGCCATGGGTTGCTTCGTCCAAGGGGACCTTGTAGACCTGGGTTGGATGTTTGTCTAAGGGGACAAATTTGAATCCACCTTAGCTAACAGAGGGCTTTGTGCCCTATCGATCATATCCTATTGATTCATATCTTAAGGATTTAACGTCATTAAGGAGCGTATTGGCTCTGGCCATAACCGCTATCTGTGGTGCCATTTGGCGGGAAAACCATTCGATTCAGAGGGCCCCGGGTCATAACCGTTTACATGCAGTGCCATTTGGCGGCGAAACTGTCGGTTAGAGGACACGTACCACATCCTTAGTGGCAATAGATTATTTGAGAAAGGATCATAGTGATATTTTCGACTAGGCATTTGGCTCTTTGTGAGCTAGAGTTTATTTGAATTTGTCCACCCCGGTAGACTGTTGCGGAGGGTGGATGGGCTTTGCTTTAAGTGTGTTGATGGATTGATTTCATTTTTAAATATTTTTTTTTTTGGATTTTTGAGAATTTTGGAATTTTTTGGGATTTTGGGTGGAGCTTTGGATTTTTGGATTTTCGTGGGTATTTGGGTGGAGCTTGAAAGTGTTTGGAATAGACTTTTGGGAGACAATTGAAAATATTTGGGAACCCCTCCGGTTGAGATCTGCATTCAACACGGCCATCATCGGGGTGTTATGGGTTATTTACCTTTGTTGATTGAACCCTATCAACTCGACCAATCTATTGACCGAGAATCGGGTTTTATAGGCTTCGTGCCCTTGTTAGTGAATTCTATAGATTTTAGGCCTTGAAGGCTTAATATGAATGTTTTAAAGCAAATATACTGGCCGACACAACTTTATATTTGCTTAATGGTTCTAACCCTGTCGACTTCTATTGACCCGTATAGAAGGATCGGTTTTGAACCTGAATTCACTTGTCAACCCGCGCAGTATCCCTAGATGTCACGTGTGTACCAATAATACGCTCGCCGGGGCCCATGCGAGTTTTATAATTATTTTTACATTTTTAGTGTACATATGTGTATACAATTTATAGTGCACGTACAGGGGTATTCTTGGAATAGACGCCTTCTGTCTTCTTGTACGAATGTTGCAGATCTGATGGCGTGGCGTAGTAGCTTCTAAATAGAATTGTTTGCTACTTTGTACAGGTAGACTGTCGTGCACTATTTGTTGACTTTTGTAGGCGGATCATAGTGCACTAACTAATCTCCTGCCTTATATTGTAGGAGCTTGTACTTGTCATATTCTCCATGCATTTTGTTGTGGTCATTGGTCTTTTCAGTGCATCTGTTATTGTTGCATGTAGGTAGGTAGATTTCTTCCTTCACAGACTGAAATTGACTTCAGGATACTGCATTTACTGAAGTCTTTATGTATTTACCCAGAGATAGCATGTTGTACAGACATCTATATCCGTAGAGAGATTGTATGTATTGCAGATTTTCATATTTGCTTTGTAGGTGATGTTCAGTGTGTACGACGATCTCCCACAACGACCCATAAGAGCTGATGTACACCATATATCCTTCATTTTTGAGTTCTATGCAATCACCAGTGTAAGCTTCGGAGATCACTGATTCATCGAGAACTCCTGAGCCTTGATAATTTTATTCAATTTGACATTCAGAACTTGGTCGGAATTAGGTTGCCTTCAAATCATTATAGTCATGCTCCTTATGATTGTATTATTCGTGAATGAGATGTTGAGGATTCCATACACCATGAATCCTTATTTGCTTTTAAGTCGTTATCTGTATTCTTGAAGATCTTCAATGTTCATGTATTATAATTATCTCAAAAAAGAGATCAATTGTTGGAGCTTTCGATATTATTCATGAATATTTCATTTAGTATTTTACAAATCCATTGCCACATGGCATGCTTGTGTGCAATTGAAAGTTGATTTACCACAAGTCCTTGGCATATGTTTGTGTATGAACTGTCACAATCATTTATGCTCTTTGTGGATCGTTCAAACAATTTGCATGACCCTTCACTATTATTTGTAAGTGAATGATGCTAGAGATCACACAATCTTCATTATTCTTGAACATAGCTTGTAGTTTGAAAGATACTTTGTTGTTTGGATGAGAATTTCATCATGCATCTTGTGTCGATTACTTGACACCAATCATCTTCAATTCACCTTCAACCACTTAAGAGCATGATAGAGGTACATTGCTTTTACTCATGTCATACCTCATTTGGTTCAATTAATTTTTATTTAGGAGTGAGTTATGCTTTACGTTTGTAAAGCAACTATAATGCTTCAAAGTTCTCAAATGATGGTTTTGTAACCAAGCCATATTCTTTCACCATTTTCTTTTTATGCTCACCAACATCTCCATGATAATTGTAAATTTTTTATTGTCCAAAAATATCATGTTAAAGTATGTGATCATTTATACATGAATCTTTGATTTTATCATTCATATGATTCATGATTTTTATTTTAGACATTAAGCCTTAATCCAAATTGGATTTATAATCATTTATTCAATGCTCATTTGAATCCAATCTTAAAGTTTCAAAATTTTTTATATTTGGTTCATTTGATGTTCCAACCAAATTCAGTCTCAATTCATGTCCTTGCTTGATCCCAAATCATAAGCTCAAGTCATATGTCACATGTCCTTCATATGTTCAAAGAGAGTTCAGGCTCAATGTGAGCCTCTTCAGTTCATCGAGTCCCCTGCTGTCCTTGCAAGTGCAATTTCTTGTCCAAGTTTGAATCAAAGTTCAATGCAGTCCCAAATTGAGTCCTCTTGCATTTTGTTCCAATGTTAATTTCATTTGATTAAACTTGATTTAAATTTTAATTTTATGCTCAAGTTATATTCAAATCAAGCTCCAAATTTTGCCAAAGTCCCAAATTTCAATGAAAATTTCGGCAGCCTCCCGGCGTCTCTCCCATTTAGGGGAAAACTACGGAAAACTGGGCCTTCCGCCACGCTAGAGAAAAGTGTGCAAGGTAGGTGCTCTTGTACAAGGACACCGCGGCCGTGAAATTTTTGTTCCCCACCACGCCAGAGAAAGGCGTGCATGGGTTCGTAGGCACCGGTTTAAAGCAAGTAATTTTATATTTGAGCCTATCTCACCGTAGGGGTCGCACCGAATTCCCTTCCCACCACGCTAGAGAAAAGCGTGCATGAGTTGGTTTTCCGGTCTGACACTAACGCCAAGAATGGGGTTTTGTGATTACCCGTCCCGCCACAAGCATCACAACGAATTCCCTCCTACCACGCTAGAGAAAAGCGTGCATATGTGGTCGTTCGCCGTGTTGCAAGCACCGGGACAGGTTTTCTAAGTTTAGAGCTTTATACCTGCGCGGGGTTGATGACGACGGGGTGGCACAAAATGAAACAACATTTTTTTTCTCTTTTTTTCTTTTTCTTTTCTTTTTTTTTTTCTCTTTTTTTTCTTTTTTTTTTTTTTCTTCTTCTTCTTACACACATACAAAAATACATATATATGTATAAAATACTGATAATAAACTTAATTATTTTAAATAACAATAATATCAATATTAATATTGTTAGTCAACATTAATAATGATATTAACATTATTGAGAGGGAGAGGAATTACCCTAAGCTTGAGTGAGTGGCTGGGTTGCTGTTTGGGTTTAATAAGTTGAGAAAGGCTGAGTTGGGCTTACATGATAGGATTTGCAAGCAATGTATGCAGTTTCAGTAAATCCCCTTACAAGACTACCAAGATTAACATGCATGTTAGAGTTTCTCTGCACTAAAAATAGTCTCTCCGCTAATCTTATGTGGCTCCTCCCCATCGACCAAGCTCCAAAATCTTGAACAATTACCTTAGATTTAACTGCAGGAAAGACATTCAAGAACCGTAGAATTTCATCTCCTCCTGAAGCGAAAAGACACAGTTGATGTAGTGACCAAACTATGGCTTTTACTGCAGCCGTGTGCTCTGTGAATTTTAATACTGATTGCTGAGATCGCTGGTTCCATATTAGAAGCTGATTGCCATTTCCACGTGATGTCATCTCTATCATCATGGGATAATTTAAGTCCACAGACCTCCGATCGGTGGCCAGAAAGCTTGTTAATGAAGTCATTTGGGATCCGGAGGTCATGTTGCACTATATTCTATATTCTTATCCTTACTTCATGAAGCCAGAATGCAAGAACTCCAAGCCGATACTCATATTCTTGTCTAATGACCTCCCATTTTTTGGATCTTTTTAGATCAAGCTTCATCCCAAATCTGAACATCTCCAAGACTTATTCTGATTGCAAGATATGATCTCTCTCAAGTCCATTGGACAGAACAAACACCATCTCTATTTCCTAGATCACACAGTTTTGTCACCTTGCTCGTTGATGCATTCCAGGAGAAAGCATACCCAATCCAACTTATGTGGAGTCTTGGATACTTTTCTTGTTGGCTTTGGAGGGATAAAAGCATTTCAGCCTTATCTTGGCCTTGACGTTCCCACTATTTTTTTTTGGAAGAAAAGGAGGGCAGCAGCTTGAGCGGGACTTGAAGATCACCTGGCTTGGTTGTTTGCGACTTTGGCGTGAAGGAGGGCTCCTTGTTGTAGACGGGCAAGGCAAGGGATCCTTTTGACCGATCTTGGTCAGCTGTAGGGGACGGACAGGGATTCAACTGCCTGAACATTTGGACGAGAGAGAAGTGGAGACGAAGCTTGCGAAGTTGGAGAAGGCGCTCAGGCCAAGGCTCTGTGTGGAGGCAGCAAGAAGAGAAAAGAAATCCACTTTCGTTCATTTCATTTTTGATTTAACGATGAGGTTTCATCGTAGACTGAAGCGACTTCTCATGCGAGGATTTCACGGGATTTGATCAAAGAATAGAGGAGAACGTTAGAGCTTCAGCGGATTTTCAGGACTTAACAGAAGTTGGATTGATACAAGTTAATGCAAATTAATGAGATTTGAAATCTTAATTGACTTTTTGATTTTCATTTTATTTAATTTCAAACTAAAATCAAAATCTATGCCCTGTCATCCTCATTTTATACATTTGAAATGATGACAGTACGTCAAGATCAGGATTGCTTCGATTTGCGTATATTTCCTCAAAATTCATGCATTCTCTCGTTTTGCGTGTCGATTTCCCCAAATATCAAAATTAGACGAATTGATAGTGCATTTAGGATATTGCCGACGTTCTGGTCGTAACAGCGTAGTCCGTTTCACGATCGGACGTTGTTTAGATAATACCGAGGCCTAATTCTCTTGAAATGTGCATTACCGTATTAGGACCTCGTCGGTCACGGCATAAATCTATTTTGAACAAATTGGCAGTCAATTTAAAGCATTGACAGTATTCCGAACATAATGATACTATTCGTTTGTCGATCTGAAATTATTTGGGCGACATCGAGGGCCAAATTCCTCGATATGCGTGTTATTACCTTGGGATCCATATCACCATTGCGATTGATCCTAATTATTCTCAAAAGATGTATATTTTGAATGTCGAGGACGTTCCGGACGCAATGGCATAGTCCATTTCATGATCGGACATCATCTAAGCGACGTCGAGGCCTGATTTCCTCGAAATACGCGTTGTCTCAAAATTCATGTCACTCATTAGGATGATCCAAATTGAACAAATAAAATACAGTTTTTGAGTATTTGCAATGTTCTGAGCACAATGACGAAGTCCGTTTGTTTATCCGATATCGTTTGATCAGCCACGCGCTTTAATTTTGGGTGTCGGTCGTCTCTTTTGACCAATCTCATCCAATTCAATTACGAGGGGCCCCGACCTAGCAGAATTCAGTGTCCTGATCGCGAAGATACCACCCATTTGGCATTTGGAGGTCATTTGACCCCTTAAGTGACGTGTTTCATTAATGCACATATTGCTTTACTTACCAGTTTGTGTCCTTTCTCGCGTGGTTTGATGTATAGGGGTCAACAATAGGCTTTTGAGAATTGGCCCATCAAGCCAAATTTTACTATCAACACGATCATCATCAGGTACATCAAATTCATATATTTCATAGAATTTTTTTAATGCATTTTAAATATTTAGGATCCTCTCCAGTTGAGATTAGCTTTTAACATAGCCATTATCAAGGTGACATAAAAGTAACTTATATTTTCGTAGGAATTTTGGAGACATTTTAGATATTTAAGGTCCACTTTGGTTGAGATTTTCTATCAACATGACCATCATCGAGGTGACATCAAGGTTATTTATATTTTCATAAGAATTTGGGAGATATTTTAGATATTTAAGGTCCAATTTGGTTGAGTTTTTCTATCAATACGATCATCATCATGGTGATTTTAAAGTTTTTTAAATTTCTATATTTTGCAATGGGATTTAAGTAATTTGAAAATAGGATCTCCTCTGGTTGAGATTTTGTGTCAACACACTCCTTTCAAGTCAAGTCGACTACACTCCTTAAAAGGAGGAAGGATGTAAAAACACATGCATGATAAGTTTTAGCATATTTATCATGGCTATTGTAAGAATATTGCTTTATGGCTAATGTAAAAATAGGATCTCCTCTGGTTGAGATTTTGTGTCAACACACTCCTCTGGTAGCGTGTTTTAGTAGTGCGTAAGACTTCATTTGTCATACATTAGCAATGCAGTTGAGCTCAGTTCATCTTCTGCATATGATCTACTGCAAGGCGCGCACAATCTCTACATCACCATGAATCATAATAGAAGGGAAGTTAGGATAGTATGATCTGGCTTTATTTTAGAGTCGAGCATTTGGGAAAAGGTTTGTAATGCCTCTTCTGCTTTTCCATGGATTGCATAGCCTTGATTCATAATAGTGAATGTGATCAAATCCTTTTTTTTATAGAATTATTTGAAACTGTTTATGCGCATTGGCTATGCATCCATATATACAAAATTCTTGCATTTTGTAGTTCATGAAACAAGGTAAAAGCTCGTTCAATGCAATCATTTTGAGTATAGACTTGTAGTATTAGATTCAAAGTGGTAAGATCTCTATCTCTCTTGCACTTAGTTGAATTTCCTCTCAGCATCTTTTAGACCGTCGTGTTTTGAATAATTCAGAATCATAGCATTATTAGTTGGCACATATTTTCCACTAGAATTTTTATTTATTTCCCGGGAGTTTGTGTATGGTTTGCTTATGTAATATATGTAGAAACGTTAACTCCTCATATGTCTTGGCAAGAACCAGAGGTTGAAGACAATGAACAGTAAAAGTAACAATATTATATTATTATTCTTGTTTTAGATAAGTACATGGCAGGTAGCTTTATAGGGAAAAGAAACAATAGAGTTACACGTGGAGTAGTCTTATTGGTACAGTACACCAACGGGTAAATAATGTTTTAATACATAGCATAGCGAATGCGTCAGGATCTGAACGCTACTCTTGATACCATGTAGAAACGTTAACTCCTCATATGTCTTGGCAAGAACCATAGGTTGAAGACAATGAACAGTAAAAGTAACAATATTATATTATTATTCTTGTTTTAGATAAGTACATGGCAGGTAGCTTTATAGGGAAAAGAAACAATAGAGTTACACGTGGAGTAGTCTTATTGGTACAGTACACCAACGGGTAAATAATGTTTTAATACTTAGTGTCTTAATAATCATGAGTATCATTCTTTTTTCATTAGTGGGACAAATAATTTTGCTATTTCTGTCAGTGCAATATATATCTAGATGAGAAGTTCGATTTGTCTGCACCATATGTTAAATCAAATCACTTCATTTTTTTGTTGCCTCATTTCTAATTAATTAAAATTTAATAAAAAATTTAAGTTTTTATC
>NW_021319596.1:10482-17062 GCF_001605985.2 Dendrobium catenatum
TAAACCATAAACCATCTGATGTAATATAAGCTTTTGATATCGCTAAATCCAAGTCACTCAATACTTGCACAACTTCTAAGAGAATCCCTGGCTTATTCACACTATCCACCTGAAAATAAATACAAAAGAGAATGTTAATCTTAAGTTCCATTCCTGTCTGATAATATTTTTTTTTTAAATGCACTTTCATACCACATTAGCATCCTATTTATTATGCTCGTGTTCTCAAGGTTCGAATTGTTCATCAATATAAACACAATATTCACATAGATATTAATTTGGACAGGTACTTAGGTATTAACTATTATATTTGTATGGCATTTATGAAATTAATTATTCTAAATTTTGTTTAAGGGGAAGAGTAAAATTTCACCAAATTGTTTTGTTAGATGTGTATATGTTGCAAATAATGCATTGAAGCTAGTTACAAAATATCTATGTTGCACCAATACAGATACAGCGACATGAATATGACACGATACGACTATAGGACATGTCAATTCCTTAAAAAAAGGATACGGGTACGACGCAGACACGATATTATAGTTTATAAATCATACATAAAAATTAAGAAAGTAATCAAAACATAATATTTGAAATTACAAAAAAAAAAGTGGGCCCAACAAATTTAAAAAAAATTTTTGAATGGAGGTGGTTATTAACTGGCTGCCTTGACCGCGTGCGCCAAAAGACACGTTGTTTCAGCAACAGCGACAGCAGTTGGCCGGCCAGCCGGCCGGTTCGGCCACTTGCACATGTCTGGGCTCTGATTTTAAGTTCGGACAGTCCAAATCGGACGTTTTTGGGGTCCCCAAATATGTTTTTTGATGTTCCGGACTCAATTTTGACACTTTTAGAACTCAACATAGCTTCTAAGATCAAGTTTGAGCAAAGTTGCATTTTTTGGAAAGCAATTTTTCGATATTCGATCGATTTGAAGTGTCGTGACGTATATTTTCAGACTTTTGGAGCTTCGACGTACGAAAATAGGGGGCAACTGATATATCATCAAAAAATTATCTTTTGATTAAGCACAAATCTTGAGGCAAAAATCAAGTTGGAAGATTTAAAAATTAAATCTGGGGCCATCTGAACTTCGTTTCAACAAACTTACAGTCGAACTGAACGTCTCTAAAATATGAATCCAGCGACACCAAATTCGACTCAATCTAAGCCCAAATGAGTCCAAATCGATGACCCAAAGCACATTTGGAAGGTTCAACTATAATTTGGATTACCAAACAGTTTCCAAATATGACATGCTTATAGTTAAATCAAGCGGCTCGATGAACT
The DNA here is from genome assembly GCF_001605985.2 of Dendrobium catenatum. Lineage (NCBI taxonomy): Eukaryota > Viridiplantae > Streptophyta > Magnoliopsida > Asparagales > Orchidaceae > Dendrobium > Dendrobium catenatum. The sequence goes on from NW_021319596.1 coordinate 11,776, forward strand.
GAATCCAACGAGCCCAAGATCATCAAATTCTAATATTATTAGAGCCTTCAAATGCTTGATAAACGGTCAACGATCAAGGGATTCAATATCAGCCGTCTATTCAAACCACTCCTAATTTATCCTTGATCTTCTTTGTATTTACTGGTCATGCCACTCTCAGAAAACTATATATAGACACCTCATTTCTCTTGAAAGGGAACCCAAACAAGAAGAGAAGAATAAATAATAAGGAAGAAGAGAAGGAAAAAAGCTCCTCCTCGACCACCGTCGGACTTTCATCCGACAGCTGACCGATGCCGGAATTAAGGAGGCAAGAAGGGAAGGAAGAAGAGAAGGAAGAGATTCCTTCTCGACCACCGCCGGAGTTCCGCTCGAACTCCAAGTGGCGCCGAAGTTCAGCTCGACCTTTAAGTTATGTCGGAGTCCTCCCGAACTCCAAGTGACGCCGGAGTTCAGCTCAATCTTCAAGTAACGCAGGAGTTCTACCTGATCACCCAACGTTGCCGGAATTTCGATATCTGTTTGTAACTGAATTTCAGCTCGAGAGTTGTAATTTGATCGTCCTTAATTTCAGGGACACGTCAGCCATTTGTAACTTAAGCAAACATTAGTGGAATTTTATCAACTAGGCGTTGCCCCATGTTTTTCCCTTGACAGGATTTTCCTCGTAAAAATATTAGTGTTTCTTTTTCATTCTGTTTGTGTGCTGAATATCCGTGCAACGCTGAGACAAAAATTTTCTGACTCTATCGCCGCGTATATTCTAGCCCGCAACAATAATCGACGGATTAGATTTTTAATTCTTAATAAAATGGATCTTTTAAATAGGCTTTGCAAAGCAAAAAAATTTAAAATTAAGGATTGATTTGCTATGTTTCTGTTAGATGGAATACCACTGGAAATAAAATATTCTACTAATAAGAAAGAAAAGCTTCATGCTGTTAAATTTTATGAAGGTCTTTTAAATGAAAACTTTTATTACAATTTGATTGTTGTATAGTTAAATCAATTATACCGAAAGGTGTTAAGAATCTAAACTCTAAACAAAATTTCATAGGATGGCAAGCACAATTATCAGTTATTTATTTTAATATTGAATATTTTAAAAAAAATCTAACACTTTGCCTGACTTTTTGACACAAGAATTTTTACTGAGCAGCGATTCCATCAAGATGAAGGGTCCAATGATCCCTTCCCCCAAAACATTCTAGGGCAAGGCCAAGGACGGTATTCCTCTAACCACTTAAGGAGGATGAGGGGCATATTCCACAAATGCTATAGGATGAGGAAAAAAAAAACTTACGTATTATTTGAGATGACTTTATTAATGTTTTCTAAAACAGTTTTTTGGTAAAAAAACTTGTAGTTTAAAAAATTTTTATACTGAAAAATTGCTTTAAAAAATAATAAGAAAGCTGTCTCAAACGAAACCTTAATGAATACCTCTGTGAAGTACAAAAAAAAGAAACCTAAGAAGGAATAATCATGTTCAAACAAACCTAATTTAAAAGAAATAGTAGTAGTTGAACCTATTTCTTGTGTTAAACGAACAATCGAAATTATTATGAAAACTAATCTAGAATATTATAACATACATTCTACATGGATTTTTATAGAGCCTTATTTGGGAAACTACGCCTAGCCACAAGAAGTACTAGCTTCTTCAATTGATAAATACGATAAAATTTTTAATCTCATTCAAAAGCACAAAAATTTTGCACAACTCGAATGAATCAAATAAGACAATCATCTTTAGCAAACGTACACCATAAATAGAATTCTTCATATGATCTAAACCCTTTTCAAGAAAGGTAAATGATTATTCAAATGCACATAAATTTTACACAACTCAAGTGAATCAAATTAGACAATCATCTATAGCAAACGCACTATAAATAGATATTTTCATCGCAAAGATAGGGGTCTAAACCATTTCCAAAAAGGAAAATAATTGGAACTACTCATTTCCTAGGAGTAATTTCAGTCAACTACTAGAGGCAAAATTTTTAAAAGGACCATCCTTTAAAAGCGATGTTTTTAAAAGGGTCATGTTTCACGTAGGAGTTAGGAGAAGGAACGTGATATAAATTTAATTTAAAAAGAATAAAAAACGCATTGCATGGTTGGATTTTATATGAAAACGCAAAAAGAATGTGTTTTAAGTGGAAAAAGAAAAGCCTCATCGTGTTTTAGCACAAAACGCAATACTGATGATGCGGACATCGGTGCAAAGATTTGGCGCATCTATCACAGGAGGCATCGCAAATCGACGGCCATGATTTAAACCTTCAATTATGATTTATTTTTCTGCATTTCAGTTCTTAATTAATGTATTTTCCTGTTGTACCCCTAGGTTAGTTTATTTGAGTGTTATGGCCCAAGGGGCATTTTTGTAATTTTCTAATTTTCTCATGTTATGGCCTATAAATAAGGGCCTTAAGCTATTGTAAGGGAGGGTGAAAGATATGAAAAATTTGGTATTCCACACTTTGTTCTTGGGAGAGAATGAGAGTGAGATTTCTATGAGAGGAATCGAAGTTGTCACCAGCCGCAGGATGGGTCCGGGCTCGTGATTTGAAGTCCCTTGGAGAAGGGCAATCGGATCACCCGTCAGTCTTCGGAAGAGTCCGAGGCTCGCGGTTTTTATTTTCTCTTTATCGTTTGTTTCAATCTTTGTTTTTGTTTTATCTCTTACTTAATTGTTTTTCCATCGTCTTCCTCCTCCCCATCTTCGTTTGGCCACCGGATTCACCCCTAGACCCGAACCCATGCCGCCGGCTCCACCCCATTAGCCGCTGGCCGAACCTTCCTCTCCACCCCCTTTCGGATTTCCTAATTTGGTTGGGTTAATTTAGGGATTAATTTGAATTTGAACTTAATCAAATTCAAATTTCAAATTCTTTCCTAATTTGGTTCATCTATTTTTGGAAAGTGCTTAATTAAAATCAATTTTGAAATTAAATTCAAAATTTGATTTATTGTTTCACTTTCATAACTCCTAAATTCGAATCAAAGAGCTTTAAGTCACCTCGTTTAATGTTCATTAAGGGATTTAATTGCATGTCATTTGAATTTCAAATTCAAATTTCAAATTTGCATTAGGAGTTAAATGCCCCCTAAATTTCCTCCCTTTAATTAAGGAATTAATCGCAGCTGTAAATCTGAAATTTAATTTCAGATTTAAGGATTAATTCACTTAAGTAATTGGGGCCCACTTATTTGAAATCTAATTCTCTCCCTCCGTAGCAGCTGGCTCTCCCTTTGATCTTCTTTGAATTTATTTCCTAAACCTCCCCCTCCCCACTTGGAAACATTTCCAAATCATTCCTTCAGCTATCCGTCTCTTTCCCATGTATCTGGACAAGCTTCGTCCCTCCAAAACCCTCCCTCACGGCCCCATTCCTTTCCAATCAAATTCCTGCTAGCTATCCACTTTTCCAGCAAGGTGACGGGTTGTTCTGCACCCTGGGAGATCACAAACTGTTGTTCAGAAGATCCCATCGGTCTACAGCAGCTGTCCAAGCTTTCCTAAGCAATTCTGCATCTAGAAAGCTCGTGGTGGCTGTCTACTTCGTCTCAAACAACCAAATGGTCACCGGAGCTTTGTAATTCCTACACCGAGAGCAAGATTTCCTCTCAGATTTCTGAGAGGAAAATCTGAGATATTTCAGACTTCCTGTAAAGGAATTGATGCAGTTTTTGGGCGAAACAAAAGCTGAATTTGTCCTCTAATTTTGGAGCTTACAACCTCTATCAAACCAAGAGAAAATCTGAGAAGAATCTCAGGTTTTGGGCAAAAAAGTCCGAATTTCCTTCAGATTTTGGAGAGGCGATAAAGCTGGACTGTTTCCACTACAACACCATAAAATTTCAGATTTCTTGAAGGGGCTTTTCAAATTTTGTGAGTCACTTGGAGTTTGGCCATCTTCCCTAGCAAAGCGATTTTCGTACTACATCAACTGAACTGCGTTTTTAGTGCAAAACGCCATCCTCCTATACTTTTTCTTCTTCCACCCAACTAGACCCCCACTATTTCTCACGTGCATGTCGGTTTTTTCACGTGAATTTTGGCTTTGGAGTTGATGCTGTGAGTTTTGATATTGGACCCCTACCTCTTTTATGTCATGTATTTGGCTATAAATAGTTGTAGCCCTTAGGAAAAATTTTTAAGTTAGCTCTGGCGAAGAGAATAGAGGCAAGAGGATCAATTTAGCAATATATAAGATTACTAATTTCTAAATAATTTATGTTATATTTGTGCTTTTGAGTTTTGTTAAAATTTTATACTTTCATAGAAATTTAAGATGACATTGCATGTAGTAATGAGTTTTTATATTTCTGAAGGAAAGTGGTAATGAGTTTTGTTTACTTATGAATTTTGTTAAATATGTATGAGTTAATGTTATGAAAATTAGTCTTTCTGAATGTTAACCTTTTATGAATTTCGTTAACTTTTAAAATATGTTAGTGCTTCTAAAGGAAAACTAATTGAAAAAAAATTAAAACTGCCTACGTAAGGCTTAACACTAAAAATTTTTTCGCTTGGCCAATGTATTTTAATACGTTATATTTAATACACTGCTTGTTCAGTAATCGTAGTTATTATGGATGCATTAATAGTAAAAAAATTAAATTAAAATTAATACGTCATCGTGTCATATTACCGGCAGTGTTTTCGGTGGAAAATCTGCCGGAAACCTGTAGCATAAAAAAAAAAACTTCTACCTTTTGAAAACTGATTTCCACAATTAAACCTGTATCCGACGGTTTAAGTAAGCCGGCGCAAAATGCGCTGGTAATGCCGACGGTAATTACCGGTGGAAGATGCGCTGGAATATTAAAAATACCGATGAAAAACTGGCGGATTTTGCGCCGGTATTGTAGCGACAGAAATTCCGCCGGAAATTTCGCCGTAACATTACCGACGAATATGCCGCTGATTCTTCCGCCGTAGTTTCCGGCGTATATTTATCCGCCAAAAAATCAGACTGTAATGACTTATTTTCCTGTAATGTATGACATTGCTTATTAGAGCATGAATTCATGTACTTTATGTTATTTTGTTGGTGACCCGTAAAGGGCACATTGAAGAGCTTCCTTGCTTCCAAAAGTCATGCCGTCATACAATTAATATAGAATGATGACATCAAGTACTCTTGATGACGATTTATCAGAGCATTAACACCACCAGATGCATCCCACTCCTCCGGGTACTTATGTTTTGGACAAACTCATTATTGGCGACCATGTCTGTAATATCAATTTTTGCTCCAGGTTCGTCCGGACG
>NW_021319597.1:0-3204 GCF_001605985.2 Dendrobium catenatum
TCACCCTCCCATTTAATACAAGAGATAAAAGTGTTTTAAATATCAATAGAAACATTGACATACTGCAAACTAGCTAGTAAAGGCCAATTGCCACCCAAGATAACATCCTTAACAGACATATTATGCCAATAGGAGTTAATACTCGAAACTAATTCATGAATCAAAAGGTCATCCAACCAAGGATCCCAATAAAATGATAAGTTTCTATAAGTAGTGATAACAAATGATAGTTTATCCTTAATAGAATTGGCAAGCTTATAAAGTCCTTTCTAGAAGCTAGAAGCCTTAGAAGAAGGTGTCTTCCTCAAAGAAATATAATTTTCTTTAACCCAATAAGTCAAAAGGCTCTTAGTTTTTAAAATTCTCCAAATAAGAATGCAATTATAAGCATAATAAAAGGGATTAAGATCTGGAATACCTAACCCTCCGCAACATTTCGGCTTACACGCATCTTTCCAAGTAATGATATGCATCTTCTTTGAATGAATATTGCCATGGAAAAGAATATTAGAACAACTTTTCCTAATAAACATGAGACAATAATTAGGAATAATCAAGCCTCTAATCCAATAAGCAATATAATTTGTAATAGAAAACTTTAGAAATTGCACTCTACCCGCAAAAGAAAAAAAATTAGCTTTCCAACCTAAAATTAAATCCAGTAACCTTTTGAAACAAAGGAGAAAAATAATCAGCACTAAGCCTTCTAATATAAATAGGAATACTCAAATATTTAATACAAACCTGAGAAAAAGGAAAATAAAAAACATGACAAATCCCATATTTTTCCAAAGTATCTTTCAAGACGAAAACCATACTTTTGTGGATTAACATAAAAACCAAAGCAACTAGAGAAATAATCAAAAATATCTTGAAGTTTCCTGGAATTACACATTGTAGCCCTTCTAAAAATAAGCACATCATTTGCATATAATAAATGAGAGATATTAGAATTTCCCACTTTAAAGCCCATAAAGTTGTCACCAGATAAAAAATTATTAATTAAGTTAGAAAAGGCATCCATTATAATACAAAATAAGTAAGGAGAAAAAGGACACTCTTGTCGCAATCCAAAAGAAGAGCTATAGAACCCTTCTAAAGAACCATTAATAATTATAGAAAAAGTGAGTATATTTAATACAACCATTAACCCTTTTAATAAATTTATATGGAAAACCTTTTTGAGCTATGAAGCAAAAAATCTCCAGATACCTTATCAAAGGCTTTTTGAATATCCACCTTTACATAGAAATAATTAACCTTACAATAATTAAAACTTCTCAAAATATCAGAAGCTAATAAAGTATTATCAGTGGAAATCCTTTTTTTGATAAATTTATATTGACTTGGATGAATAATGATAGCATAATAGATTACATACGATTAGCCAAGATTTTTTAAGGAGCAACTACCATATGAGGCAGATGTAATATACCACTTAATTCAAGTAAATTATTATTATTATTATTTAATATTTTTTATCTATTAAAATTTCAATAAAAAAATTTAAAATTTAGAAATTTTGTAGATAATTCTATAAAAACTTTGTCTTCCCTATTCCCTCCTTAGTTCAAGTAATATATTAATTTATATTTTTAATAGAGTTTATACCTTTAAAATTCTGAAAAATTATTAAAACTTTTCAAAATTTTAATGGGAAATTCTAGAATTTCTTTTCATTTCCCTGTCCCTTGCACCTATAGAGAACAATCTCTTGTGCTGGTTCAAGCCCTCTCTTTGGGTTGGTAGCTCAGGAATTGTCAGTGGGAATCAAAACCTTAGTCTCTTGTGTTGATCCTAGCATTCATCTTGATTGGTAGCTCAAGGAGCATAGGTGGTGATCAAAACAAATATTTGTGGCAATCAAAGCTTAGTTCTCTTATGTTGGTCCAAAATTCTTTTTGGATTGGTAGCTCAGAGAATGTTGGTGGTGATTAAAGCCTTTGTTCTCTTGTGTTGGTCCATAATTTTCCCTTGTATTGATAGCTTGGAGAATGTTAGTAATGATCAAAGCTTGTTTCTCATGTGCTAGTCCAAAATTTCCTCTGAATTGATAGATAAGAGAATGTTAGTGGCAATCAAACTCCAATTTTCTTATAAAAGTTAAAATGACTCAGCGATGGCCTTTCCTTGAGATTGATTTGGCAGTAGAAATGCATGGGAGGAAATCTAATGATAACCAATAGATAGGAAGAAGTCAAATAACAATCAAGAACTTGGTAGAAGTTTTATGGAAGTTGGATGGAAGTTTGATGGTGGCTAGGTAAAAGTCTGACAGTTATTGAGCAGAAGTTTGATAGTGGTAAGGAGGAAGTTTGATGGTAGTCATCATCCATTCTTTCATTCAACAATGGTCAAGAAGACTTTAGGTGATAGTTTATGGTTGCATTGCGAGCAAATGATTAAGATTGAGTTGTATTATATTGGAGATAGTATGTATGTATACTAAGCGATGGCAAATATGGATAGGACTTGATGGGAGGGAACGAAACACTGTGTTGACATCAATCGTCGGGTAGGGATATTTTATTATGCAATTCAGAGTGGAGGCTTTGAAGTATAGAATGATGGTTTCTAAGAACACTTCTTGATGTGTTGATTATTGCAGAAAGTAAATTCAATCATGCTTAATGCGCTTGCATCATTATTTCATCACAACTTGTCATCAGAGATGTCATTATGAAGCTTTACTTCTTGCAATTCAAACTTTTTAGAGGATGAAAATTTATGAATATAGATATATAGATAGATAATTAGGTAAGCTGTATGATTTTGAGATGTTTTTATAATGTTCTTGATATTTTTATTTACTTTTTATTTTTATTGTTTATATATCCACCCCATAAGAAATATTAAGTCTTTGATGAATTTGTTTTTAACTACTTTGATATATTTTTTCCCTATCGGCAGACGTAATCTGCCATCCAAAGTAATTGAATTAGTTGAATTAATTCCTTATGAAGCTTTTAACCTTTTAAAGTTTTTATATTATCTAAGAAATTTATATTCTCTATGGCTTCTAGCCTTTTGAGATTTTTATGTGCATGTACCTTTTAAGGCTTTTAGACTTCTTAGATTTTTTATGTACTATCCCTTATGAGGCTTTTAGTTTTCCAAGGTCTTTAGTGTACATGTGCCTTTTGAGGCTTTTAACCTTCCAAGGACTTTGAATAAGTGGTTTCCCTGTCAATGACTTGCTCTCAT
>NW_021319597.1:3304-6885 GCF_001605985.2 Dendrobium catenatum
TTAGGGGCATACATGTCAAGTTTTAATTAAAGAATAAAAATATTACAAAAATCAAAACGAACTAAGAAAAACTAAAAAAGCTTACAACCCAATGAAAAGAGGAAAAAAAAGAGACTAGACTAAACAAACCAAACCCAACCCAAACTAGAAGCTACAAAACAAAGTAGCCAAAAATAAAGAACAAAGATAGAAGAAAAAAAACTACTTAATACAATAGAGAGTCGAACCAACAAAACTGCCTTTCACAAAGAAGAGCCAAACAACAAAAAACAATAATAAAAGAAGCCACAGTTAGAGACCATAATCCTTCCATAAAGAAGAGCAAACTACAAACAATAAAGCAACAGCATCCCTATCCACCAATAGAGTCTACGATCAAGAAATAACAACCTAATCCACATACTAAGTCCATGAACTAACAACAACAATAATAGCAACCGGAACCACAGACATATTTGACAAAAAATCCACGAGCCTGCCAGCAAAGATAAGACCACAAAGCTCCAATAACAGCTAGTCAAATCAACAGACTGAGTCCACGTACTAGAAACAATAGCAACAGCAACTGGAATCACAAACTAATTCCCCAAAATTCCATGAGTAAGCTAGAAAAACTCCAAATCAAGCTAGTCTAGAAGACCAAACCACCTACCAAATAAAAACAACCACAAACCAACATAAAAAAATGGAAGAACAAAAAAAAAACAATCTAAACAAAAAAATAAAGTTATTAATATCCATCTAGAATAGAAATCAGTTGACATAAATAGCAAAAAAAAAAAAAAAAAAAAAAAACAACAAGACCAAGCAATTAAAAAAAAAAAAAAAAAAAAAAAAAAAAACAACAAGACCAAGCAATTAAAATAATGAGAATAGAAGTCATAGAAAAAGATTTCCAAATAGATTTCTAATTAAAATCCTCCTAACAAATAAGCCCATAAGAAAAGACCAGAAAGTTACAAAACCTAGAAAACCTCCTATCAAACCATAAATATTCCTTTTAGAAAGAATGTCAACAGTTTTAAGCGTACATAATAAAGCCATCCAAGCATAACAGGAGTACCTCAAGGCATATCGCTTATGCCATATATAATTATACCAAGAGACTTTAACATACCCATAAAAGTAATTCATATAAAAGATCTAAAACTTCGGATAAAGCTCACCCTCCCATTTAATACAAGAGATAAAAGTGTTTTGAATATCAATAGAAACATTGACATACTGCAAACTAGCTAGTAAAGGCCAATTGCCACCCAAGATAACATCCTTAACAAACATATTATGCCAATAGGAGTTAATACTCGAAACTAATACATGAATCAAAAAGCCATCCAACCAAGGATCCCAATAAAATGATAAGTTTCTATAAGTAGTGATAACAAATGATAGTTTTTCCTTAATAGAATTGGCAAGCTTATAAAGTCCTTTCTAGAAGCTAGAAGCCATAGAAGAAGGCGTCTTCCTTAAAGAAATATAACTTTCTTTAACCCAATAAGTCAAAAGGATCTTAGTTTTTAAAATTCTCCAAATAAGAATGCAATTATAAGCATAATAAAAGGGATTAAGATCTGGAATACCTAACCCTCCACAACATTTCGGCTTACACGCATCTTTCCAAGTAATGATATGCATCTTCTTTGAATGAATATTACCATGGAAAAGAAAATTAGAACAACTTTTCCTAATAAACATGAGACAGTAATTAGGAATAATCAAGCCTCTAATCCAATAAGCAATATAATTTGTAATAGAAAACTTTAGAAATTACACTCTACCCGCAAAAGAAAAAAAAATAGCTTTCCAACCCAAAATTAAATCCAGTAACCTTTTGAAACAAAGGAGAAAAATAAGCAGCACTAAGCCTTCTAATAGAAATAGGAATACTCAAATATTTAATACAAACCTGAGAAAAAGGAAAATAAAAAACATGACAAATCCCATCTTTTTCCAAAGTATCTTTCAAGACGAAAACCATACTTTTATGTGGATTAACATAAAAACCAAAGCAACTAGAGAAATAATCAAAAATATCTTGAAGTTTCCTGGCATTACACACTGTATCCCTTCTAAAAATAAGCACATCATTCGCATATAATAAATGAGAGATATTAGAATTTCCCACTTTAAAGCCCATAAAGTTGTCACCAGATAAACAATTATTAATTAAGTTAGAAAAGGCATCCATTATAATACAAAATAAGTAAGGAGAAAGAGGACACTCTTGTCGAAATCCAAAAGAAGAGCTATAGAACCCTTCCAAAGAACCATTAATAATGATAGAAAAAGTGAGTATATTCAATACAACCATTAACCCTTTTAATAAATTAATCTGGAAAACCTTTTTGAGCTATGAAGCAAAAAATCTCCAGATACCTTATCAAAGGCTTTTTGAATATCCACCTTTACATAGAAATAATTAACCTTACAATAATTAAAACTTCTCAAAATATCAGAAGCTAATAAAGTATTATCAGTGGAAATCCTTTTTTTGATAAATTTATATTGACTTGGATGAATAATGATAGCATAATAGATTACGTACGATTAGCCATGATTTTTTAAGGAGCGACTACCATATGAGGCAGATGTAATATACCACCTAATTCAAGTAAATTATTATTATTATTATTTAATATGTTTTATCTATTAAAATTTCAAAAAAAAAAATTTAAAATTTAGAAATTTTGTAGATAATTCTATAAAAACTTTATCTTCCCTATTCCATCCTTAGTTCAAGTAATATATTAATTTATATTTTTAATAGAGTTTATACCTTTAAAATTCTGAAAAATTATTAAAAGTTTTCTAAATTTTAATGGGAAATTCTAGAATTTCTTTTCATTCCCCTGTCCCTTGCACCTATAGAGAACAATCTCTTGTGCTGGTCCAAGCCCTCTCTTTGGATTGGTAGCTCAGGAATTGTCAGTGGAAATCAAAACCTTAGTCTCTTGTGTTGATCCTAGCATTCATCTTGATTGGTAGCTCAAGGAGCATAGGTGGTGATCAAAACAAATATTTGTGGCAATCAAAGCCTAGTTCTCTTATGTTGGTCCAAAATTCTTTTTGGATTGGTAGCTCAGAGAATGTTGGTGGTGATTAAAGCCTTTGTTCTCTTGTGTTGGTCCATAATTTTCCCTTGGATTGATAACTTGGAGAATGTTAGTAATGATCAAAGCTTGTTTCTCATGTGCTAGTCCAAAATTTCCTCTGAATTGATAGATTAGAGAATGTTAGTGGCAATCAAACTCCATTTTCTTATAAAAGTTAAAAATGACTCAACGATGGCCTTTCCTTGAGATTGATTTGGCAGTAGAAATGCATGGGAGGAAATCTAATGATAACCAATAGATATGAAGATGTCATATAACAATCAAGAACTTGGTAGAAGTTTTATGGAAGTTGGATGGAAGTTTGATGGTGGCTAGGTAGAAGTCTGACAGTTATTGAGCAGAAGTTTGATAGTGGTAAGGAGAAAGTTTGATGGTAGTCATCATCCATTCTTTCTTTCAACAATGGTCAAGAAGACTTTAGGTGATAGTTGATGGTTGCATTGCGAGCAAATGATTAAGATTGAGTTG
>NW_021319597.1:6985-14379 GCF_001605985.2 Dendrobium catenatum
TGCAAAACTATTTTGGGCTAAAAGTTTAGCGAAGGTAAAGTGAAAATAGTTTATCTTAGAGTTGTACCAAATCTCATCACTCAAATAAATGATAAAGAATACACCATAAATTTTACATGAAAAATCACCATACCTAATTGAAATAGTTCCACTAGAATTTGGATCAATTACAAAAGTTAATCGATCGTCCAACTTGAAATTATGGAGAATACAATGTATTGAAAAGTTTTTCCAATCTGATGGGAGTCAATAAAAACTATTGTGCAAATCAGGAATACTTTGAAGTTGGTGTGAAAAACACTAACGGTAGTCACGAAGAACTCCGACACTGGTATGGAGGAACTTCAGCGGTGGTTGATGGCCAAATAGTTCTTTAAATCTTCTCTTTCTCCTCCTATCTTCCTCATTTTTTTTCTCCTCCCCCGTATGTGAAGAATGGGGTCCTATTTATAGTTTTTTGGGAGTGATATGACTTTTAAATAAGGAGAAGACTAAGGTCAAGTTAAGAGTGTTAGGATGGATTGTCGATATTGACTCCCTTGATCATAGACCATTACTCGAACATCTAAGTATCTTTATTGCTATAAGAATTTTATGATCTCGAGGCTATTGAATTCATCTCATTGTGTCACTCGATTTGACTATATGCATGTTATATTTTATGATCATTTAGTTATACAATTAATTCTTTACAAATTTCAAATATGCTTCGGGCCTTTGATTTGGGCTCATTCAGGTTTGGATTAGATCAAATTTGCAGTCGTTGGGTTCATCTTGACGAGATAATTCATTTTTCTACAAGCTAACTAAAATTGGAACTTAGATGACTCAATTTTTAATTTTGGAACTTTTTGATTCATATTTTTCATCGAGGTTCATGCCCGATCAAGAAAATTTTTGGTGACGTATCAATAAAAAAACACTTGATTCATAGTCATTTTTTATCTTTCATAACTAATGAGTCGGCTTGTAAGTTTGTTGTAGTTCATAGAATAAATCTCAAGCTAGAACTCAAACTCGATTAATTAATTTGGTTCAAGCATAATATCAGTGGTGACTCAAGCTAGACTCAACTAATTTACACCCATATCTTTAGGTGCAAAGGAGTTGCAAGGCTTCTAGGTGTGTAATGAAGACATTGATTTCTCTTGGAGGAATCATGTATGGCAAAGCTATTGAAGGTAGGTAAATCATAATGTTAGTGAGAGTAGAGAGGAAGATCTAATGATTAGAAAGGATTTATGTGCATTAATAGCCATCAAATCTAATTTACATAATCGAGATATTGCCACATAGGATGCTGACTTTGTAATTTGTTTAAGGACATCAATTAAACTTTCTTCATTCATAAAATCTTCAAATAATTAATTATAGTAAATTATTTTAATAAAAAATACAAAATTACTTTGAGAATAATATCCACAAAAAATTCAAATTATTATTTAAAAAAAATTAAATTATACAACCTAATTTTAATAATTTATATAATTGAATTTGCCTTCTAAGGTTTAGTTAAAAAATCAATTTAATTTCTTAAATCAATGAACTATAAGTTTACTTTCTCAAAATTTGATTATTCTATATGATTTGCATTTTAAATTTATGATCACATGATTAATAATGATTTATTGCATTTATCTTTAGCTTAACAAATCCATATAATTGATTTCATTGTGTTACATTAATAAAGTAGAAAATGTATGGACGTATCCAATCTTTCTAGCGCTGTAATGTATGGACAAATCCATATATAGGAATGTATATACTCTGAATAACATCATAATTAAAAGAGATTCATTAGAAAAAAATATATGTGTTTTTTGCATTCATCAATCTAAAATAATATATCCATATAGTGCTTTCATTATCTTTATCTATTTTATTTAAGTGATTGAATCTTCGCAACATTTATTTTTATTGAGTAGGATAATTGTTAAAATTTTAGTAGAAAGTACTAATATTTGCAAGTGAGAAAATCTTTCTCGTGGGATCGATACTCTATTCTATCATAATTTTACTTGATTCAATTTGTATACTTGTATGTATTAAGTGGGAATTTTTTAATTTTTATGTATCAAAGAAAACCTAAGCATTGCTAGGGATTTATAGAACACTAATTAATTTCACAATTGTATAGGTTACTTCCCTACCAAATCAAGTTTTTGGCATCGTTGTTGGAGAAGATTTTTATTTTTGTAAAATTTTCACTATATTATTAAATTAATTACAAAGTTAGACTTACTAACATTTCTTAATTATTTTTATTTTCATTATTTACGTATTTTTTGTTGCATACTTTTTGCAACATGTAAATGTAATGGCTTTAGTGATATTCCTATTAGGCTTAGATTATTTCCATTTTCTTTAAGAGATAAAGCAAAAATATAGTTTAATTTTTTATCCCCACGCTCTATAACTACTTGGAATGAATTGGCTCATAAGTTTTTTTCTTAATATTCTGTAACTTTAAAAACTATAAAACTTATAAATGATATAACTTGTTTTACTCAATTTGAAGGAGAATCCATTTTTGAGAGCAAGGAATGATTTAAGGAAATGTTTAGAAAGTGCTAGCCACATCATGCATTACCTGATTGTTTCATAATTTAAAAAATTATAATTAATTAGTGTGACATCTTAATGCCATAGTTCATGCTGCAAATGGAGGGTCATTAATATCTTACTCATTTGAGGAAGCTTATGGATTAATAGAGAAAATGAGTATTAATAATTTCTAGTAGCCTACTGATAAGATAAATTAAAAAAAAAACCTAAATTTTTTTAATCAGATGCTTTCTCAATTTTAACTACACAAGTTGTAATGATTTAAAAAAAAAATTGAATACTATAGGAATAAATTCTAGAATAGGAACAAAGATTTTAGGAGATCAAAATTTAATTGAAGATAATAATATCCATAGGATTGAACACATTAATATAATTAAAAGACTAAATAATCTCTATAAAATAATAATTATATCTAATTTTAATTGTTAAATTAATATGTGTGATAATAATTAATGGAATAATTGACAAAAAAAATCAATGAGTAAGTTGGAGCACTTCTCAACAACCTACTGTTAATCCTAGAATTACAAATCCTTCAAGATTTAATCAAAGACATCATTTTAGAAACATGAAAATAATATTGGAAGATATAGTTATGCAGTTGAGAACTCAATTATAAAATTTCTACTATTAAAAATTTGGAAACTCAACTAAGTCAGCTCATAACTTCAATTAGTTGTAGTCCACTTCGATCTTTACTTAGTAATACTAACATAAATCCTGTAGAAAAAGAAAATGATCTTAACAAAAGTCAACTGAAGAATGGAAATAATTTATCCTAGCCAAATTAAACTATCTAGGAAAGTCTGATTGAAGATTATAAACTTAGCATTGTGTAGGAGGCAACCTAGATTTAGTTTTAGTTAGTTATTAACTCTGGCTGAAGACTATAAACTTAGCACTTTAAGGGAGGCAACAAAATTTATAGTTTAAATGTATTAGGTATGGTATTTTAGTTTGATTCAAGAAAAAAAAAACATTTGAGATTAAAGCACCGCAGTGCTGAGCCTAGACTAAGTGGTTTGAATATTCAAATTTGAAAAATTTATCTTATGTAAAAATTATAAAAAAGGTATTTTAAAGGTTTAATTATTAATCCGTGTTTGATTATGAAAAGAGTAGCATCTTTCTCTTCTTAAAAATTCAACTTTAGCAATGTGTAGAATAAAGCAAAGGCATTCCTCCTCTAGGAATTTAAGTGAAGAAAGTTTGGAAAATGAAGATTCCTTTTCTCTTATCCACATGCAAAGTTCTACTATCATTAATAAACTTCACAAGTTAAGTGATGAAGTTAATGAGAATATTAAGAAGATACAAAGAAAAAATGAATAAGATGTGTAAATGTAAAGTTTTGGATTATGAATTATATCCTAGTCAAAATGTTCTACTATTTGATTGAAGGAAGAGGTTTTACCATGAAAAAATCAAATCTGGATGGATTGGCCCATATATTGTTATCAAAATATATCTTAATCATGCCATTAACATATTTGATAAGAAAAATTCTCATATTTTCAAGGTCAATGGGCATAGATTAAAATCATGTAAAGTAGATGAGTAAGGAAATCTAGAATAAGGAGAAATAAAGGATGTGTGTTTGTATCTTGAATGTACTTCATATATTTTAGAAGAAATTCACTATTTTGAGTAATTAGTGCAAATAATTGGATTATGACTTGCTGTTTTGTCTTGCGAACTTATTGTGTTATGCAAGGTGCTTGGTGCACTAGTTATCCTATAATCCATGTTATGTCATAATATATTTTGTTATGTTTTATTAACACATATTTTATGCACCTTTTATCATTCATATCAAAATATGTATAGTGTTCTTTATTTTTAAGTATTTCTTATTTACACATTATTAAAGTCCCAGTTATTCTTATTATACTCTTCATTAACTTTTGTATTTTAATTAATTAAATATTTTTTTAAAAAAATGATAATTAAAAATTATGTAAAATTAGGATAATATAAAACCATAAACCATAGTTTAAATGAATATTATTTATACTTCACTGAGTGGAAAAGAAATTATTAATTATCTAATCAAGATCATTTAAATTATTACTTTAATTTGAAATTATAAGCTATACTTTTATTTATTAATGTTTAAAATAAAGATAAATAATTAGAAATAATGATTTGATATGACTAAAATAAAATTTGAAATAATAATGTAATCTCAATTTGGAATTCATAATTTTATTTAATCCTTACATAAAATTTATTAAAGTTATAGAAATGGTTTGAAGTAAAAACTATCATTAAAAATCATTAATTTTATACTCCATAAATTAAAAGGGAAAAAGAACTTTGAAAATAGTTCAAAAAAGTGGGATAACAAAAAAAGAAGAAAAATTGAGGAAAAAAATGGTACATACAAAAATTAGTATCACTTAAAAACATAGAATTTGATTTCAATCTTATACATAAATTCATAAGGGATAAAATAAGAAACTACTATAAATGTTTGTGAACTAATTAAGTTTCAATTTTAACTATAAATATATCTAATCATTAAGCTACATTATTCACTTTAAAATTTAAAAATTAATAATTAAAACTATAACCTATAAATTCAAATTAAGTAATAATAAGAATGATTGATTAAAGTAATTACTATTATATTTTCTAAACAAGAATTATAATCTTGTTCATTTATGCTAATTCTATACAATGATGTTATCATATATTTAAGCAATTTTTAAATTATCTGTTCTAACTTTTGTTAACTATTTAATAAGAATCATAATAATTTTATTTACTTGAGGTTAAGCAAGAGTTTAAGCTCAGGAGAACTTGATAAGTGTAAATAATATATTATTTTATGTGTAATATTTTCAGTGAAATATATTATTTTGTTGTATTATGCAAGAAAATATAGACAATGTATTAAATTTTAAGTTTCATATAGTGTCATGGTGTTGGAATAAATAACATTGCAGTGCCATCAAAGACACCATTAGAGTGCCAAAATATTAGCATTGCAGCACTAACTTCTCTTCGAGCAATGTTGCAGCAGTTAAATATCAACTTCATGGTGTCGAGTTCTCTATTGTCAAGCTCCACTACGTTAGAATCCATATCGCAATGGTGCCCAAAAATCCCTTCCGGTGCCACTGCATCCATAAGCTAGAAGCGTCATGGTGTACCTATTTTAACTTCCTAAGGACATGATTTGTCGGTAAAGAGACACAATTATTCATCAAGTAACTGATCCACATCAACAAGCTCTATAGTGGCACCTTAAAAATAACTCAGCATTATTAGTTCATTGATTTGGCACAACAGTTCCAATGATTCTAGCATCTCAGTGCCAGATGCCTGTTTTGTGTTTTATTATAAATAGTAATTATGTTATATTTACATGGGAGTTCAGTCAGTTAGATAATTTTAGCCCATTTTAGAGTGCTTCTCTAAAACTCCCATAAGATGACAACTAAGAGAATTTAGAGAAGTACTTGATACCATGAGTAGAGTATTTAGCTTACATTTTTGGATGAAAATCTATAAGTAAAGAGGAGTGTAGAGAGTATCTATTGAACCATTCTAGTGATATCTATCTTGTATATTTTCTTTTTGTTATGATATCAATGAAAAATGAATATAACATTATTATTGCCAAATCCCAAGTCCTGGATGAGGAAAGTGGAAGGTGGTGTTAGGTAGTTGACTGCTAGCATAAAACTTGTCGAATAAACATGACATGAATCCTTTAAAGAATTGTGTTAATGCTAAGGTGTTATGTGGAAGCGATGTATTGTATTGCTAGAATATAGTGATAAGTGTTCAAGGGCCGCTGCACCGGTGCCCGGGTATATTGTTAAATAGGCAAGGGTTCCCACATTATAGGAACTTGGAATATAGGCTCCATTACAGAAAAACTATTAGAATTATTAGATATTATGAATTTTAGGAAGATAAATATTTTGTGCATTAAGAAACAAAATGGGTTGGAGAGAAGGCTAAGGAGATTAATAGTTTTCGTTATAAACTATGGTATTCCGGTAAGAGTCATGCTAGAAATAGTGTAGGTGTGATTATAGATAAGAGTTTGAAGGATAATATTATAAAAATTAATTGAATTGGAGATAGAATTATAGCTTTAAAAATTATTGTTGATGCAAAGATTGTTAATATTATAATTGCTTATGCTGGTTAAGTAGGTTTGGATATAGATTCAAAATTAAAATTTTTGCTTAACTTAGAAGAATTAAAACAAAAGATACCTCTTAAAGAAAGAATCTTTATTGGAGGAGATTTAAATGGACATGTTGGTAGAGAGGTAGATGATTTTAAAAGCATTCATGGTGGTCATGGGTTTGGAATGACAAATGAAGGCGGTAAGACCATATTAGTTTTTTCTTTAGCTTATGATTTTTTAATAGCTAATACCTTATTTAAGAAAAGAGATGAGCATCAAATCACTTATAAAAATGGATATAGTAAAACACAAATTTATTATTTTTTTATAAGAAAATTAGGTAATTTAGATTGCAAAGATTGTAAAGTTATTTTGAGTGAAAATTAAAAATAAAAGGGGCAGAAATTAAAAAATAAAGTAAATAATTTTCTACTATTAGATGGGGGTATTTAAATAATATTAAAAAAGTATTTTTGAGAGTAAAATTTTAGGTCTTAAGATTTTATTAGTGCTTAAGGATGCTAATGCTATGTGGGAAAAAGTGACTAGTAATATTAAGATTATTGCAAAAGATATGCTTGGAGTTTCAAAGGGGAAAACTCCTAATAGTAAAAATTGTTGGTGGTGGAATCCAAACATGCATGAAAAGATAAAAAATAAGAAGATTTGTTATAAAATT
>NW_021319597.1:15229-37228 GCF_001605985.2 Dendrobium catenatum
CGAGGACATTTATTGAGAGGTTTGATAGAGAAACATAGAGAAAATAAGGAGGATCTACATATGATATTTATTGATTTAGAGAAAGCATATGATAAAGTTCCAAGAGAAGTGCTATGGAGAGTTCTTGAAAAGAAAGGATTTAATAAAACTTATATTCAAATCATGAAAGATAAGCATGCAAGATCTATTACTTGCATTCAAACACATGGTGGTTTGATTAAGTATTTTCCTATTTCGTTTGGATTACATCAAGGATCAGCCCTAAGTCTATATCTTTTTTCATTACTCATAGATGTTCTCACAAGACATTTGTATGCACCTTGGTGTATACATTTTGCTAATGATATTCTTCTTTTTGATAAGACTAGAGAGGGAGTTGAAGGATAACTTGAATTATGGAGGTCAACCTTAGAGTCTAAATGTTTTCGCTTGAGTAGTTCTAAAATAGAATATATTGAGTGTAATTTTAGTAACAATAGACCTAGTGAGGGGATTGTAACATTAGCACTATTGTAATTTTCGTAACATTTGTGAATGGCACTATTGCTAAAAAAGTTTGGAGTTTTTTCATTGACATTGCTCATAAAGGTAACCTATTTCAGCATGATAGTATTAATTCTATTCTTGATTCTTGGATGTCCAATTCCAAAGGTCATATCTCTAATTTATTACCTGTCATTATGTTTTGGTATATTTGGAGAGCCAAAAATGAAGCCAAGCATAAACATATTCAAATGGATTCCATGCAAATTATTGCCAATATTAAGTTCAAAATTTCACAGCTTCAAGCCTCTAACATGATCCGGCTCGGGTCGGGTCAACCTGGCAACCCGACGGATCGGGTCCGGGTCAGACTTTTCTACCCGCATATCCGGGTCGGGTTAGGGTTGACCCGTTTGAACCCCGAGTCAGTTTGGGTCCGACCCGTACCTAACCCTAAATCCGATTTTGACACCCCTAATCACAACGTTTTTTCTAGTGCTGTAAGATTTCATTTTTGGAAGCCATTCCTTACTATGGTGGGCTTGTAAGTCCCATCATCTAAATTATATTTGTTCAATTTTTAATTTGTAATCCCCCCCCCCCCACACACACACACACAAAAAAAAAGAATTTTAATTTGTGCATGGGCAATATTTTGGCCTCTCTCAAGACTAACAAAATTGACTTGGAGAGAGAGAGAGAGAGAATCCTAATAAGAACAAATCTATTAGTAATTTCTAAAACTTTCATTCGGAATATAATCCTCTTTACAAAATATGCTTGGAATTTTTTAGGAGAGAAAAATTTATGTCTGGAGTCCAGATTGGAAGAACCGTCCAGATTCTGAGTGTACATATTATGTAAAAAAGTGTGTACAGAAATAAATAAAAATTGTGTACAAAATATGTACACTTATATATGCAAATGATTCTTCCAGTTTAAACTCTGCACAAAATAGTTTCTCCAGCTAGGAAGTCCCTTCTCTCATTTTCTCTGCAGCCAAATAATTGAAATGCATCCCCTCTACCCCATACGTACTGATTAAGAATGATATATTCAAAAGTAAACGAGGTTAATAATTTCATTATTTTTTAATGCCAATAATGTGACTTAACAAATTACATTATTAAATTAAATAGCTTTTGGTGTTGATTATCATTTATTAGGGTCTATGATATGCACTTAGTCCAAAAATGTTTGGTGAAGTGGGATTGTCCTATTATATTTTTAAATATAAAATTTACAGATTTGATGTACACTTTTTAAGTTGTCCGACTTGTCTCATGCACGTTCTACTCCTAATTTGACCTCGTTGTATTATGTCATGTAAATTTCAAATTATTTGGGACAGCTCTTTTGTTATTTTATTTTTTAAGAGTTTATTTGAGACTCTTAAAAAATTTTATGTTAGAGAGAAAATATTTTTTTTAAAAGTTAAAGTAAAAAGTAAAATTTTTATAAAAATTTACTGAATATAGTGAAATAGAAGTGACCAAATAAATATTCTAGTTAAAATTTTAAAAATAAAATAGTAAGAAAGCTGCCCCCAAACGAAGTCTAAATCATAATCAAACCTCCAACTGGTCACTATTTTCTTGTTATTTTTTAGAAATTTTTGTACTAAAAATCTTTATTTTTTTTACTTGAGTTTCAAAAAAGTTACTTTCCACCCAACGATTTTATAATTATCTTTACCAAAAGCTACAATTGTTCCAAATAGACCCTTAATATCATGATATTATGTGAGAAAAATAATCATATTAAATTCAACAAAATATGATTTTTTATGATTCATTCAAATTAACTTTTTTATGAGAACACATAAACTTAATTGTATTCCATATTATTAGCGGTGTCAAAATTTGACACAACCCGTAAAACTGACTAAAACGTGATCCAAAAATTTAGGATTAGGGTCAAGATATCGACCAATTTCAAAAATTAGGTCAGGTTCTGGTTGACATGAAAACCTGAGAATAGCCCGGAACCGATCCGCAATCCCATTGTTAACGAAATCCGGGATTTCAAGTCCCTATGACCCAATTTCCTACCCGCATTGACAACTTGCAAGTCAAGCAGATGTCGTTGTCCGCCGTGCCTCTGTCCCACAGCTTTGCCGTTCAGCACTCCATCCACCTAGTCGTTTCGCAATGCTACGGTCACGTTGTACTATGGATAAATTACGTTGTTAAATAATCTCTATTCTTCTCGAAACCTTTCGCTCCAGCACTCCTCCAACCAAGCCGCTGCTGCCGGCGTCCTGACCAACCTAGGCACTATTCTGGAGCTCCGACGATCCTTTTGACTTTGCTGGATCAAAAGTAAAGATGGGTTGGCAGGTCATGTTGAGTTGACCTGGCTCGAAAGCGGGTCAGGTTCGAGTCTGAGAATGTGACCTATTTTAATAAATAGGCCAGGTTCGGGTCAAGTCAATTTGTGTTAGGTCAATTTTGGGTTGGACCTAAGCCCGACCCGTGACCCGATTTTGACATCCTTAGATGTTGTTTATTTATTTGGTTAGGTTATTTTTAAGAAGTTTGAGTCATTTTAATTTCGCTTAAGTTTAGTAAGAAAGCTATCTTATTAAATTCTTGTGAGGTTTTTTGAGAGTACGGGATTAAGGGTCTCTTTGGGATAGTTTTTAGCTACTTTATTTTTCAAGTATCAATTATAATTTTGCTTGGTTACTATTTTCTTGCTACTTTCTTACTACTTTTTCAGAAATTTTTTTTGTGGAAAGCTACTTTATGCATTCATAATAGCGAAGTTTCTCCACAACAACTTCACAATCAACTTTATAAAATGTTGTGTCAATTCCAAACAGACCATAAATGTGCTGGATATGAATTAATTGGATGTGTTCATACTCTACTAGTTTGAATTTGGAGTTATGAACTAACATTTAGTTTTATGATAGTCCTAATTAGGATTTAGAGTACGAAATTTAAAAAATATTGGTCATATCTTGAGCAAATTCTGATTAGAATGCTCTTAAAAGGTGATATATAATATTTCTATTTTAATTAAATGAAATTGATATATCACTTAAAAATTTATCTAATAAAACTTAAATCTCAATGCAATATTTGGATTAAAACTTTCAAATTTAATTCAAGATCATTCTAATTCAAATTTTAGAAAAAAATATTCTAAAATTGAACGTCTTAATAAAACAAGCATAATAACACAAAGGTGATTCGATATGAATCAAAAGAGCTCAAAGAAATCATTTAAAGTATAACTGAAAACTTCAAGATATTAGGTGAAGGATTAAATGATCTTTAAATCATGCATGCTTATAATCAAATCGAGCGTGTAGACAAAAAAAAAATCTAAAGAGCCTAATATCACTCGACTTTGAGGCCATTTAAGTACTCAAATACTGAATAATTTATGATCAAAGAAGTCTATATGTTTTATGTAGTAAATATTAAAAAAAATTGACTAAATTTATCAAAATGCTACTATAAAAATACTACAAATGGACCACTATATTCTATTCGGGACCTACACTTAAGATTGAAGAGAGCTTAGAGAACTAAAACTCTAGTTCTCAACCTGAAGATTGATGACGATGATCACTGCAAGCCATCACTGTCATTCAGCTATCATCATTGGATTGCTTCCATTGAACTATCATCATATGACCATTGCCTCCTGGCTATCATAGTACATTCTACATCATCTGACCATTGTTGTTAGATTGCTATGGTAAAACAATTATTACCTGACACATTATAGGAAATTCATTAATTTTCTTTTGAAAAATTCATCAGAAAATTTAACATAGCAATAAAAAATTTTATTTTCCAGCAGATGTAAATAATTTTCAAATATGTTAGTAGAAATCATGTTTCCATTGGAATTTTGATAGATTTCGGGGGGAAATTTCATTGGATGTATCAGTGGACCTAATCCTTCGTATATGTTGAAATGGATAGATTTTTGGCGGTCAAATCAAATAAAATTTTTTACCAAATATAATTACCAAAAATTTGTCGGGTTTATCAGCAAATTTTTTGAGGTAATGTGTGCCTAAAATTTTGTTGGATGATTCCACCATTAAAATTATCATTACCCATTTCAACTTATTTAAGCAAAAATTCCATAAAAAAGCAATAATAAAAAAGGAATTTCAAATAAATTTTTTTAAAATTAATTCCATATAAGAAACATATAATAACAGAGTAGTATATCATGATAACACATAACTCTAATCACAAAAATTTAAATAATAATTCTAACAAAAATCAGTAATTACATGGTAAATTAATATATGAAAAACTAGAATAAATAAACCAGTCTAATTCATATGTTCTCGAATAGTTTATGAAACAAAAAAAACTTGAGGAAGTACATAAAAATAACAACAATAAAAACCTACAAGTAATCATCCTCCATCTCCTTACTCTCTTGAGCCTCTTGAGCTTGCTCTTGACAATGTTGCTCCAAGAATTCCTGTAACTCTGCTAGTATCTGAGTTTGCTTTGTTTGTATATCAACTTGTACTTATTGCATTTTCTTTATCTCGCATATCAAAGTGTCCACCCTCCGATTGACTCTCTCTTTAGTGCCACTATCTATGAAGGCTACTACATTGGATGACTCTACTTCTTATGCATAGGCTTGTAAGCCTAACTCATACATTCTCACATTCTACATTCCTCCCATTGCCTTTGACCACTACTATAGTATGAATACGTTATTATTCTTGTAGAGTATCCCTAAAAAATTGAAGCCTAACTCTCACGAAGCAATAAATAATACTCCTAAAATATATAAAATACATATAAATCCTAATATATACAACTTATAAACATATAATTATCCAAATTCTAAAACTCACATAAACTTTTGTTGATCTCAAATTAACCTACTAGTGATTCTCCTAGCAATGATGGGTGTGAGAATGCAACTCCAATGCAGTGGATTCTCTATCAAGTTCTTCTTTCTATAAAAAATTATTTAAGTTAACAAAACAAATGAAAAATATATGTTTTAGATGTTAGTTAACATCTTTCTAAGTTAAGGGAGCATATTTTACCAGACTTTGCCTATGATTGATGTAAGGAATCAAGTTGCTAGCATGAAGGGAGCTATCCATGCACTCATAATTAGAAGCTTTAATTTTCTTGTTCTACTCCCTTAGCTTAGTATTGTTGAGGGTGCCCCAAGCTCTACTCAAGTCACCCAAAACATGCTTACAAATTCATAGAGGCCACTCACCCAACTTGTAAATATTAGTAATCATGTCTTTCAGGCAAGTCGACCCTCTTTCATAAAATTCTTTCTAATCCTATCATCGTATTTGGGTAACCACCTAAATTCTTTCTATTTGACCTTGACATTACAAACGTAGTTATTCAAAATATTAAATTACTCACTACTAATTTTTATACTAGCTTACCTCAAACTCTTTGATCAACCTTTCACAAATGTATTGATGTATTTACTCTCAAGATACATAAGGAGTATCATACTTTCTCCTTATGATTTCTCTAAGCTTATGTGTGGGTTGTATAGACTAGCTTAAGCTATAATATTATTAAAAAAAATTCAAAATAGTAGGATTATCCTTTTAAAATAATAATGATAAAGATATTAGATACTTACGTGCACTATCAAGCTCTATACACATACGATCATCTATAAATGATGAAGAACCCTTATCCCTCTACTCAGTAGGTGTAGATGGTCAAGCTAGATGTGGTTGTTATAGTGGTGGATTATAGAAAAACTGTGAGTGTGGAGGATAAGTAGTTGCGGAAGGGATTGCTTTGAATGGTGGTGGGGGATAGTACAAATAAAAGGGGTGGCTTACATAGGATTTGGGGAAGGGAATCAAGGTTTGGTAAAGGGAATAGAGGCTCGGTGTTAGTATTGGTAGGAAAATATGTACTCTAGGTTCACCCATGATAGATAACTATGATCTAGATTGACCATCAGTTTGTCTTACCCCTGTTGAGCCAATAGTCATCTTCTTTCACTGACCAAAAATATATGTAATAGATCTATATGGAGCCTCTTCACTAGAGCCATCTAAAATAGAAAAAAATAAGATAATAATATAGGCACTAATTTTTCTAAAAAAGTGAAACATTAAAATAATTCAATAATGCAGCAACCAAAATATAACCAAAGAAGCGTATTATAAAGCAAAATTTATTATACTACAAAATAAACTATAAACAAATTAAAATTACTCAATAATCATGAATCTTCACTACATGGGGTTTCACTTGAGTTCAATGTTTTTTCATGAACTAACTGATTGGCACTATAATCATCACAATAACTTTCAACTTCTTCTTACTGTACCTCAGCAATAACTAAGGTATCATCATCAACATCATTAAATAGTTCCCAAAAATTTTACATTTTCACTTCTTATTATTTAAGCTATGTAACATAATGTTTCTCTATGGTACCTAAAGGTTTAGCATTAATGACAATAAGCTAATTCTATTTATCTCTCAATCTACTAGGACATCTAGCATAATAAACTCGACTTGCTTGATGAGCTTGGATAAAAGGAGAAAATTTAACATGTCCCATATTTTACTTTACTTTCATAACATCATAAAGAGAATATTTCCTTGTGCATCTGTTTGGTACTGGATCAAACCACTCACACTCAAAGAAGAATTGTTGTTCATTTTCTAAGTGAGTTTCCTTTCTAATAAATTATCACAATTTTCAGTTTTTTCCTTTCACTGCAATATCTAATGTGAAATCTAAAGAAATTCAAGAGAAAAATGGGCCAGGTGTTAACTACTTGCATGGGTCCACCTATGTGAGGTCTTGTAATCCCTTCTTTTGAATTACATTTCTTGGTTAGGAATCTTACACTACAATGAGTAATTAAGATAACTTAGGGTAGTCTTGAAATGTATTAAATTTAGTTATACCTTATAGAACTTATATGTTGGGAACTCATCTAAAATTTTTTTCTGCGACATTTGTATATTTTATGGGTAAGGAAGTAATCAACTTTCTATAAATCAAGGCTTTTAGTAAGAGTCATGAAATTAACCTTGATTTTATGAAAATAGCTATGATATAAATTCTTACTCTAATAAAGGCTTAATTCTTGGTAGTTCAAAAAGACGTACAATGTTGTAGCCTTAATCTCGCTAAGTTAGATATCTACATATGCATTTTCCATATGGCTTCCCACATGGGAAAAAATTCACATCTAAATTGCACCCAACCTTTGTTCTATAACTTGTAACATATGGTTCAAAGTAGTAAGCTTTATATATTGACACTTCTAGTGTGTTTTATTCTTAACTGATTTTTTGAACTTGTTTAGTTATCGATGTCATAAGAGGTTGTTTACTCATATCTTAACATGAAATTTTTATTAAAATAGAGATAAAAAATTTTACATACCAGCTCCAAAATGAATACATCAAATGACATTGAACCAAACAATTAACTATTGCCTTATATGGTACATAAATACATAAGCAGATGCTCCATTGAGTCAAAGAACCTAGGGGGAAAAACCTTTACATGTTTGGAGAAAATGAATAGAATATTTTTCTCACTCATTATTAATACTTCTTCATTCAAACATAAACTCTTAAAAAAGACTAAGTTCAATCAAAGGATTTAAAATTGAATCTTGTAAGAAGATAAATGCTATAGGTAGTAGACACTCTATGAAGATGATGACTCTTCATTGTAAATAATCTCCTAGTCTCATTTCTACACATCTAATTAAATTCTAAGCATACCCATAAGATATTTTTATATTTTGGAACCAATCACATACTGATCTTATTTATTATAATATAAATGAAAATGGGACTTTCATCTTAAACATACTATCATTTCAAACATTTTTGAGTTTAAGAGGGTCTCTCCTGTAGTACTAATTTAGGTCCATTCTTACATTCACATTATCATTTTTTGTCTTTCTCACCCATCAAATTATTGGATATTTTATCAAAATTATTCTTCTCAATATGTATATTATCTAAATTGTATATGATTAAATTTGTTCTACAATAGGGTAATATAAAAAAAATACACTTTTTGGTTCACTTCTGCCAAACTTTATCACCTAGGGCTTTAAACTCTGCTAGTGTAGAAACATTGAAAATTGTTTGTATCATATTCACTCTTTCAATCATTTGAACACCACTTAGTATTAGAGAAGGATGAGATTTTTTATCTTTATTTTTTTTTTTTTTGAATGCATCTTTATTCAATTTAATGCAAATGCAACTCTTCTGGAATGGATGATTATCAATTAAGAACATATGGTGATATTATGATACTTGAACAATGTGGTTTTACCTTACGTTTTAATGTAAATGATTTACTGAACATTATGAAATTTGGATAAGCTAACTTTCTTGTAGTACTTCAACCTAATAATATATACTAGAAAATCACTGGTCATTCAAAGTGAGTCAACTTTCAGTAGAATGTTTTATTTTGTAATAATGTCATATATTTTCAAACCTTCTTTCATATAACCTTGAGGTCATTAATTAACTATTATAAGAACAAATTTATTTTTTATTTTAGATTATGGGGTCTAGGTATGATAACTGTGAGAAACATATAAGATATTGTCATGCACATCTCAAGTAGAATAATTTATGGTGTTACTAAAATTGGCAAACATAAGTATGATGAAGCTACCTAACTATTAGGAGTAAAAATATCATCACATAATCCCAATCTTAATTTAAATGATTTAATAGTGAGCAAGGATCTATTTGTTAAAAATCCTTATAGGCTTCTGCATATGATGGATGAGTAAGAAAACCTAGTCGGCAAATCTTTTAGTTATTCACATACTTTAGCACCACCATCTAATTTTCTTAATAAGAGGAGTAGTAATATACTATTATTGAGATTATACTTATTCTCATCAGAATGCTCAACTCAAGTTTGTATTATTTGACACAGCACGTTTAATTGTATAATTGCAATGAAAACCCAAACTTGATATAGAGTGCTAGTATTACGAATCAATCAAGGTTTTTGTTAAATGATAATATATACAAAGATTAATCACTAGTTTTATTGTTTTTAATTAGAGCATATGTAAGTACTCATCTCTATTGAGATAGTTAGAGTTTTAGGCATGCATACACTTCACTACGATTGTTCAGTATCCTTAATGATCCCATTGTTCTATCCAAAACGTTATGATAGATGACAGGAAATATTTGATAGAGTTTAGACAAGATTCAATGAGTTTTTGGATTAAGAAAAGCGAGGATTGAGGCTATGTAGAGGAGATGAAAATTATCTCAAAAAGAGGAGGAGAAAGGGTAATAAAACATAACCAAGGACTCACCAAGGTCAAATAACAAGTAAAGTGGTCTTCAAATAAATTAATTTATGGTGAAATTAATTCGTCTTGACTATTATGCCCCATTTTCCCGTCAAGGGGCCTTGAATTAAGTATTTAAAATATTCTCCCATGGTTTTAAGAGGATTATGGGATGTTCATAGGCTTGCATGAAGAGTTGTGTATGATGAATATCCCAAATCTTAATGTAGAGTATTGGTTTGTGATCTTATCCTTAGACTTTGTGTGGGTGCTTCTTCACTTTGGATATGTATCCGAAAGTAGATTAAGAACATTTTAAAAATATGAATCTTGTCATATTAGCTATTTATCCAACCTAGGTCAATTTTCACCCACCATTAATAATTTTAATAATTATTTTTTACGGGCTAAAAATCTGTAAGAATTATAATAAAAATAAAATTTACTAATCTATTTTTCATACAAATAAGTCCAAATCACCATCAATAGGTGAGAAAAATCCTTGAATGCATTTTAGGACATTTTTAACTAGGTTTTTTAATATTAAAATTCATTAAAATTACATTAATTCAAAAAAAAAAAACTCAAATAAGCCCTATAATTCTTTTATCCATTAAAATATTTTTAAAGAATTTAGTTGGGTGGTTTTATGTGATATCTTAGGGTAGGGCACTTCTTAAGATCTTAGGGTAACACAGGCCACCCTACGCTGAATATTATTTGTCTTTGCTCTCCCTTAAAGAATATAACTCCCCGAAATATAAGTTCTAAGATTTTTATATGGGGCATCCTTATCTTTTTTCTTCTTTAAAACAAATCAAACCTCCTAAACATAGGATCTAAAACCAGAGTGTGGTTGACCCCATCACTTTTCACTATAAGAAAGTTTGCAATTTGTGGTGGATATGCAGCGAGTTTAGCGACGGAAAAAGTTTTCTTTGAAATTGTAGAGGATTTGTGAAAGAAATTTCGATCGTTTATTTTGTGATGGATTTACAATAGATTTGCGGCAGAAAAACGTTAAATTTGTTGTAGTAATTTGTTCTCTATAACACTAATTTTTTTTTTTTTTATATATATAAGTTTTAGGATTGTTGGATGACAGTCTTCCATAGGCTGAATTGTATTCATCATCAATCTTATATTTTTTTTTATAGCCTTGATAATGCCATGTAGATGCTCATGGCATGCCATGTTTCTTCTTGACTCATGACCATGATAAATTAAAAATGTCGGCTTTTGCCTTATTATGAGTTTATAAAATCGACTTAAACATATTGATCGAAACTAAATTAAAATTCATCTTAAGATTAACAATTTTTACCAAGTTTAATAAGGGTTGGGCAAGTAAATAGTGGTCAATCATGACTAATACCGTTATTCAATGTCAAAAATGGTGTTATTCACTTAAGTAATTCATCAGTTGGGTATTATATATAACTGAATTGAGTGAGATAAGTTGAAGCATGCTATTGAGGCTTTATTTGGGAGGTCTTTGTTACTGTTTCTTAAAGCAAATTTTTAGTTCAAAAAATCTAATTTTTGTACTAGAAAGCTGCTTTAAGATCAGTAAGAAAGTTGTCCCAAACAAAATCTCAATGATACACATATATAACAAAAAACATTAAAAAAATGCCTATCTTTGCATTGAAATGAGGTTGATAATTTTATGTGTTTTTATAGAAGTTTATTTAAGGTATGATTTCATGGCATAAATAAAGTTATACCATTAATAAAATTTTAATTCTTTTTTTTGGATGTATGATATTATATGCTTGATGTATAGCAAGATCATCATGGTTGATTTTTTGTTTAGCAGATTTTTATTATAGGGAAACTAAGATAGATATCTCTTGCCAGTAGGATAGCTAATTCATAAATATAAATGCATATGAGCACATAATAACTATTTTTCTGCCATGCACGTCTCAAAAGAAAGAGATTATTTTTCTCCTCCTAAAAAAATTACGTTATCCATCCTTATTTTACTAATTTTATTTTCCCAACCACAAATTTATTGATTTTAAATTTAGGAGTACATTGTGATTAAGATATATGCCATCGAAATTACTTCTAAATCAAGTATTTAATTAACAATTTAAATAAGGATTCTCTAACAAAAAATCCAAACACTATTAAATTAACAATTTTATTCATTCATTTGCCCAATTTAAAAAAAAAAAAAACTTCTAAATAAGCTTTCACACAACTGGATAATACACTTTTATTATAGAAAACACTGCAATTTATGCCACTTAGGCTTCATTTGGGACATATTTCTTACTGCTTTTTAAAACAATTTGTTAATACAAAAAGTTTTAGTTCAAGAAATTTTTGTACTAGAAAGCAGCTTTAAAAAGCAGTAAGAAAGCTATCACAAATGAACCCAAAGTATATTAGTTTCCATTTGATACATTAATTAATGATAACCTTTCTTTTCAAATCATTTTAGTTGGGAAAATGATGCATTCTCGGCTACTAAACATCTTAAAGAATGAGTGGTTAAGTTCCATTTTCTTATAGTTGTTGAGAAGTAAGGATCATGGGTTTGTTGCTTGTTCAACCGTTAATGGGGAAAAAAAAAAGTAGATGACGATGACTTAGTTGCCTAGTTTATAAAGTGGCCATCAACTTCATAATTGATTTCTTTTGGTAGAAGAGAAGGTGGGCACTTATCTTTTTATCAAGCACTAAAATAATGGCCAAATGTCGGAAGGATTAGTTGGGAATTTATCTTTATTTTCATATTGTTGTCATGATGATGATCCACGAAGCTAGAAGAGCTCTCAAAAGCTTTGCATTATAAGGAAATATGGAGAGAATGGTCCAAGTTTAAGGGACAGTTGAAGGTATCCTACACTTTGTTATTTTTAATTGTAATATTCCTCAATAGTTATTTTATTTGATGAAGTGGTTGAACATAGTACTCTTCATATTCTTTTGCATGTGCCTTTAATTGATTTTGCAAGAACTTTTCCATTTTAAATTAGAGGCCGTTTTGTATCGTTTTGGAGTGTGCTAGTGATGTATCACCAGCTGACGTTGATTGTTGGCAGCGATTTTGAATGGTGGCGGTTTCTAATTATCAATAGTGGATGACGGAAGTGTTAGTCATCGGCGGCTTAATACGGTGGTTAGTCATTATCAGATGTGCTAGCCTGGGTGGTGGCAAGTGACCAGTATGATAATACCATTTTTTTAAAACCTCATAAAAATATGTGTTTTTTTTTTTTAAGAAATTATTTATAATTTTGATATATAGAAAATATTATAATTTGCATTGATATTAAAATATCATAAGAAAATATTGTCTCACTTTCACTCAATGATCATATTTCAACTAAGGTTTTTCCTTAGCACACCTCAGACATTATAGAGAATAGGATATACAACAACACCAATTACAATCTTGATCTAAAACTATACTATACCTTGGGATGCATATAAGATCTCTTAGAGCCTTATTTAAGAGTGTGTGTGAGTTATAGTGCATAGTAAAACTTATCAAGTAAAAGGTATGATAAAAATTAAGTAAATATGAGAAAATTTTTGTATTAATATGAATAAAAAATGAATCTTTTTTTAGCCATTCAAATAAATAAATTGAAAATATCAAAACTATTTAATTTGAAAAAATAAGAGCAATTAATATTTTGAATTTACCAAAAATATTAAGAAAGAAGGTAAATTTGTATAAAATTATCATTTAAAACAATTCAAGTAAAATAATTCAATTTCATAGCATTTTATAATATTTTTATTTTTTTTTTTAATTTAAGAAAATTTGTGATTTTAGAAATAATATCTTGAATTATCAAAATATTAATGGTGGGTGCTTCAATATTTTGGATTCATCAAATTGTTATTAATTTATTATAATATATTAGGAATTCAAAACGATAGAGGAATTATGATATTTAGCATTAGAATTGAATTTAGACTTTTATAAGGGTTGAATTTGTAAATTTGGCTTTCAGTTTACACATACCAAATAATTTCTCTCATTCTCTCTCTAGAATGTTCTATAGACCCTTTTGAAGAAATTTGTCTTCGTTTCTGTATGTGTACTGACTGTCGTGTAGAGACTCTTCATTCATTTGAAAAAAAAAAAAAAGCCTCTTATTTTTAAATTATTAGTGATCATGTCAGAAAAATATTTAAAAATATAGTTGAAAATACAAATTAAATACATTTTAAATATTAATTTTTTTTTTTTACATTAGACAATAAAATTAAAAATATTCATAAGAATTAAATCTATTTGAACTAAAACTGTCAAAACTGAACTAGAATTATAAAAATTTAAAACTATGGTAAGAAACTATATTGTAGTCATCTCATTTTCCGATTTTTTTATTATAGAAGAAGTTGGGGGCCATGCCCAGCTATTTCATAATTTGATCAAATACATTACAAAAATTGGGCAAATTATTGCATCCGGTCACCAAACGCAGAGATAGGTCCGGATATTAATAAAATATTATTTTAAATTAAGCGCGTCAAAAGCGCAAGTAAAGCGCAGGTAAAGTGCGGGTGAAGCGCTAGTAAAGCGCAGGTTAAAGCGCAATCTATAGCGCAGTCAAAGCGCAACAAAAGCGCAAGTCAAAAGCACTGGTGACGCGGCAAATTTTTATTGCATGTCCGAACCTATTCTCCGCGTCCGGTGACCGGATGCAATAATTTGCCAAAAATTGGGTCAGAACTTGAAAAAATGACCAACTCAAAAAGTAGAATAGTTACAAGTGTATGAAATTGATCATTGTATTTAATGTAAATGATCTAAAAATAAAAGATGGGGCTCAGATTACACCCAACCCGAACATGCAATACTGTATACGATATGATGCCATTCAAGGCCGATAAAAAATCTGTGTCATTGTGTGTTATATTCCTAAATAAAATATATAAGCTGCTTGATTGCAATCATATGTAATTCAGTTGGTTATCAGTAACATCAAAGAAGAGAAAGGCTAGATTGAAGAAGAAAAGGACCTTTTCCCCAAAAAAAAAAAAGAAGAAAAGGACCCACGTACTGTAATATAATATGATACAGAGCGAATGTAGTTTATAGTCATCCAACCTGAATAACACACATTGGCATTAGGGGTATCAAAACAGGTCAACGATTCATTTTCAGATCCAACCTGAATTGATTTGGGTCCAAACGGGTTAAACCTAACCTGACCCAATTTTGTAAATGGGTTAGAAATGTCAACACGGAATAGACCTGTTGGGTTGCCAAGTTGACCTGACCCGACCTGCTAAACCTGGATCCGAGCGGTGCGCATGTAGGGCTCGAGTGCGCGAGTCAGCCAATGCATGAACTAGTTAGTGCGACAGAACGTCACGTGCAGGCGTGGGTGAATAGGTGCGGCACATCAACAGCCGAATGGGCGTCATGGACAGGCGCGCATGGCATGTGTAGGGTCATGTGTGACACTTCACGCGAGCAGATGCGCTAGACTACCGAAGCCAGAGCGGGAGTGGGGTTGAGCTGGAGCAGAGTGCAGCCTGGGCCTGCCGCCTACAGAGCAGGTCTAGTGGGTCCTCTGGATGGTCGGAGCCTCGTGAGCGCTACGAGCTTAAAGGGTTA
This sequence comes from Dendrobium catenatum, assembly GCF_001605985.2. Taxonomy (NCBI): domain Eukaryota; kingdom Viridiplantae; phylum Streptophyta; class Magnoliopsida; order Asparagales; family Orchidaceae; genus Dendrobium; species Dendrobium catenatum. Next base: position 30,601 of record NW_021319597.1, read on the forward strand.
TGATGTTATGCGAGGGGAGAAGTTCACTGGTCAACTTGGTTGATTTCGGGTCAACGAGAACCCTGCTCTGTTTTACGAACAGGTCAGAAAATGAAACCTTTACCCGAGCCATTATGCAAACGGTTGACCCGAACCTGTATTTTTTTGCGTCTGGTCCAGGTCAGTTTCGGGTTGTGTCAAATATTGACACCCTAATTAGCATGATACAAGATCAACTTTCATTCCACCATAAAATAGAGCATTAGAATTTTTGCACACTGAAAAATAGCATAACAGCAAAAAACCAAAATGTGATAGAAAAATGGTAGTACAAAAATTGAAATGCAATGGTAGATAAGAAAATAACTAAGAGAATTAAACTATTGGATGTAGGAAGGTAAATTATCCGTCAATTTCCACCTTTTTCTTTTAAAGTGAATACAAAAATGATCTTTATCAACCATAATTTTGCTATTTGAATTCAATGCCTACAAATTCAACTATTTGTTTCCAACCAACGATTCCAAGTAGTAATATGAATAACAAGTTGGAATTTTCGAGTGATTTTATAATTGTTGCATCCAAATAACAAAAGATTTGATGTAGAGATTTCTACAGTACAATTAGATCAAAAATCTTGATTTCGTTTCGTACGATCATTCGTATGATCAAATTTCATCTTTAGCAAACATTTGGTATGATCAATATCGTACAGTACGATCTGTTATCAGTAACTAAACCTTGATTTGGTTGACTATTTATGTGGGTTAATTTAAGTAAGATTTCAAATATTCGAGCAGTATGAATCGGATCATACATTACACTTAGTTCAAAAATTAAATTTTTAATATGTTACTTAATTTATCTGACGGCTAATTTCAATTCATAACGAATCATACAGTATGATCCATATCGTTTAGTACAATTAATTCATAGAAACGAATTTTTCAATTAGGCGTCAATCCCATTCTTTCTATACTGATTGTGTAGTACGATTGTAAATCATACAACACCATTAATACAAAAATTTTAACTTTTAAAATTTATCTCACTCCCCCTGTATGTGTGTGCACGATCACCCAATTACATACAATCTTATGTGGTCAAAATCAAGAAATATAAAATAAAGAAAAATTAAATTACACTTTGTTTACTTCACATTCCTATTATATCAATTCTTGAGCTTTTAGTAGCCTTGAGTAGTGTATGTCTTATCTTCAAATTTTATGCTCATTAATAAAAGACAAATAAAATATTTAATGAGAAAAGTAATACTTTAATCAATAATGTAGGTTAGCATCAAAATCATATATTAGAGATCTTGGATTGCAACAATCTCTTACTTTTTTAGGATGACAAACAATGTTGGTTGATAGGCAAGATAAAAATTCTTTTCCCCTAAGCTACCCGGCCCCTTCTTAGGTGACAATTTTAAATGTTAGGGGTTGCAAACTTTTTTTTTAATGAAAGACCAAAGGAAAAAAGTTATAGAAAATAAAGTAAAACAAAAACAAGATTACATTAAACTGAAGTATACAACAAAACATACATTTTTTCCCCCTTTTGACATCACAAAAAAGAAGAGGAACAATAAACAAAGTGAACATTACAAGAAGTAAAATAAGTAAAACATAACAACCAAACACTAAAGGTATGGTGGATCCAGATCAGGCGGTGGTGGTGGTGATTAAAAGTATTGATAGATGGAGGCAAATTAATTATCAATTGATGAAAACATTTCTTCATACTATCTCTTTTCTTCCTCATGTTGTTGTTCGTGAATGTGGTAGTTCGAGCTTGGTTTCTAATCACTCGAGTAATTGAATTATATCGTCATTAGAATAGCAAGGTGTAGGTGGTGGTATTGGTGGCAGTCTAGGTCCACATGTAGGAACAACTTCACCTTCTTCAGCAAACTCTAGCTTATCATGCTCGTGCCCCTGATGGAAAAGAGTACGGAATGAGACATCCGTATAAAAAATGAGAACATCATCACGAAGAGTAGGTTAGTTAATTTGGTAATTTTTGTCTAAGAAATATCTTATGATGTGTCCTAATACAATATTTTGCTTTCTTCGAGTATTGGGATGTTGAATATGTGTTATATTTTGGATATAATAAAGAATTATTTGTGCTCCATCAATTTGAGTATTTGACATGATTAGGTAGGCAACTATGGAAAGAACTAGGGTTATGTTAACACGATCTTCAACTTTGGGTATAATTGAGGTTCTAAAGACATGCAAGATAACCCAGACATTCTGATTTAATGTGTGGACTATTGGTTGATGTTAGTTTATGGAAACATTCCTATTAGTTAAGTTTATAGAACTTCAGTCAAAGTCATTTGTAGAGATAATGAATTATGAGCGTGGTTATTCGATAGAAAGACTGATATGTTCCACTAAATCTTCCATGGTGATCTCAATGAGTTATCAAGAAACATATATAGCCATGATCGAGGTTCAAAAAATTAGCCTAAGGATAACTAAGAATTTATAAAGTAGTTTGGAGTTGAAGGAAAACGCTAGTGTGAGGAGAAATTGAAGAGTGGTGGAGGCAAAGAGGTTCATCATCTCGAAGTTAAGGGCAGGTTGATTTAACGTTCTAGATTGGGTGATTTTAGCCTCCTTGAATTTGTAATGTCTATAGACATCTTTATCCCTTAAGAATAAAAAATGATTGTCAAACTGATAGGAGGAGGAGGAGCTCTCCTAGATCATTCTGTTGCATTTGCTTCCACTAGTCATTAGACAGTTAAGGTTTAGAGTGTATGAGATTGAGGGAGTTGAGTGAATTAAAATGTAAAAATCTATCCAATTTATAGATTTTAGAGTAGATTGTACAGAAAAAATGAGTTTTGTATAGTATAATCAAAAAATTTAATTTGTTTGGATGACTTGTCAAAACAAGTGTTCAAATCATATAGTACGATCATGTATCATACTGGACAATCTTAAGGAATTATGTTTATCCTAAGGAGACATCAGTACAACATTTAATGAAAGGTATCTTACAATACAAATAGATGTTCGTATAGTACAAAATGAAATTATTATCGTATTGACCGGATTAAATTCATCTCAATCCAGTTTTAGATGTGTATCGTACAATACGAAGAGAGGTATCATACAATACGATTAATAATAATTTGGTACCAAACAACTGAGTTCCTTAATGTTTTGTTACACATAGATCGTACAATATGAATAGAGGTTCATATAATATGATATATCATGGATCTAATTTGGACTGCTAATTAAACTAAGGGTTATGATCTGCGCATCTAGGTATATCTTACAGTATGGACATGGATCGTACCATACTTTATAAATAAAAATTTGAATATTTTATGAGTTAGTGAGGTGTGTGTGTGTGATGATGAGGAAATATCCATAATTTTTTTTCTTTTCTTTTTTATTTTTCTTTTTTTTTTTAAATTATAATCATCAAACAACAACACATAAACATACTCAAGAACAAACACATATAGATTAACACAAATGAATGAATGTGTGATACCTTAGAATCTAAAATAGAAGAATTATTTATTTATCCTTTAAATAATCAACAACAAGAGTTATCGAATTTCATCTATTAATAATAAACAGTACAATAGATTCTATAATTTAAAATACCAATGTACACATTTATATTCATTCACAAAAATCATGTATACTACTCAGGACTTTAACAAAAAGAACCATTACCAATCTCACACTCTTGCTCCCCTTCCTTGACCTTAAATAATTTAACCACATATAATGAGCTTAAAAAGCCTAGCAGGTCACCAAAATCTACTATTGAATCCAAAGCACAATAAAAGAGTAATATACTTGTTAAGGATCAAATCATATGAGTAGTAGTTATATCATCATTGAATAAGTGCAAGAATAATAAAACCCAAATACAGTAGCAGTAAAATTTGTAAATAGTAAAATACTACAATATAAAAGCTAGTAAACTAGTATGAGTGTCAAATCTATAAATTAATCATATCTCCATAATCGAATAAAACATTAAATCAAAATAAATACTATCAAAATCAATCAATGTAGTAAAATCATTTGAGAGTGTATCTATATATCCAGGTATTCTATATCACATACTCATTATATCATATATATAATATGAGTACAATGAATCAAAAGTATCAAATAGTATCAGTATCTATATCAGTAACAATAATAATCCGGTGGCAGGAGCAGTAGAGTAATGCAATAATAATAAATTCATATGATAATAGTAAATTTATGTAGTAAAAATAAATCTATATAATAATAAGTGAAATGTCTCAAGAATATGCATTTCTATAGTCACATTAAATAAGTAAGAAGTCTTGCCTATCACAATATTTTTTAGAGTTAGTAAATCATTGGCTCAGTAAATAGAGTCCTCACATATTGCCTGTCGACACAGTAATAATCTTCTTATAACTCCTAATTAGTATATCACATGAATTAATTGAGAATAACACCAAATCATAATATTTAAAGAAAAGCATGTCGGACCACCATCTTGTACAGGTCAATTAGTCTCCAACCAACAGGTCAACCAGTATTCATTTGTTTGTTTCACACACAAATATTATTATCATAATACTATAAAAGTATTAGCAACTCTAGCATATAACTACATCTATTTTCATTGCATTGCAGTAAATAATGCATAATTAAACTTAATTAAGAAGATGCCAAATCATTATGATAGACAACAAAGAATCCTATTAGGCAAATATACATATTTTTTAGAAAATTACAAAATACCAAAAATTATATAAAATGATGTTTTAAGACTTTTATTCTAATAAACTACTATTTTTAGAGGTCAAAATAAATTTCAGAGTATACAAAAATCACTATATTTTTAAAATCATCAAGTGAAAAATCTCAAATAAATACTCAAAATGCTCATAATCATGATCTTTATAACATACAAAACATGAAAAAAATTTTGCCAATACAAAGTTATTCATGTTTTTTGGTAACGAAAACATAAATTTGGTCAAAAAATATCAAAAATACAAGATCTTTGAAATTATAAATAGGGTAAAGGTTCCTTACAGTGAAATCGAATAGTAATTTTTCCAAATGCTCGTATGGACGAAAATTGCACTGCGGCCTCTAAATCTTAATTTCTCTTTTCTCTCTCATACCTTTTTTTCTCTTTTTTTCCTAAACATGTCGCTGTTGCCAATTTATGAAGAATTAAAAGGATTTAAAAAGGTATGTAGTAAGTGACATTAGATATTTTATTATAATAATAATTTTTTCATATTATATAATTTATTTAAATTAATTTCTTTTAATAGAAATTTCAAATAAATCATATTAGGATTCAAAAAATTATAGAAAAATATCAATTAAATAAATCATAATAATTATAAAATATTGATGAAATTGGTTTGCAAATTGGACACGTGAGGATCCCAAAATCCTTACTTGTATTGATAAGTACAAATTCCTTAAGGATTTCACTAGTGTCTAAAAATTACGAAAAAAATTCATGTAAGTAAAATACTACAATCAAAACACTATGGCAAAGATATATTGCAATTTGGAGTTACAATGGCTCCAAAAAAAAGGCAAAGTAAAAGTATGGGCTATTACATATTGATTCCAAATAATTTTTTTTAATTATAAGCATGACTGTCTATAACACCAAATTTAGTCCTCAAGATGCTAAAGGTGTCATTGACTAGGGGTTTAGTAAAGTTGTCTGATAATTGATCTCCTATAGTTTTATGATGTAATTCTATATCTTCTTTGGCTACATGATCTCTTATAAAGTGGTGCCTAATTGTTTTATTCTTTGTACGGAGTGTTGAATTAGATTTTTGGATATGTAAATAGCACTAGTGTTGTCACATATAATTGGAATAGTTCTTACATGTAGTTTATGATCTAAGAGTTGTTGGTTTAGCAATAAGACTTCAGCAATACAACTCCCTACTACTATATATTCTTTCTCAATTATGGAAATGGTACAGAGTTTTGTTTTTTACTAGACCAAGAGACTAAAGATTGTTATGTTAATTGGTAAGTTTCAGAAGTGCTTTTTCTATCTACCCTACATCCTGTAAAATCAAAATTTGAATAACATATGATTTAAAAAGAAGTGTAGTGTTTAGCATACAAGATCCTTAGGTTTAGAGTGCCTAACATGTATCTAAGGATTCTCTTAACGACAGTCATATGGGATTATTGTAAATCAGCTTGAAATCACATATAGTGACACACACTAAATATTATATCTAGTCAACTAGTAGTCAAATAAAGAATGATTTAAATACCCCCCTATTCTTTTTCTACTCTATAGATTTTCCATTTGGGTCATTATCTAATTAAATAGCAGAGCTCATAGGAGTGTTCATGCCCTTAGCATTGTCCATTTCATACTTTTTAAGGATATCCTTGATGTATTTATGTTGGCTAAGGAAGTTTCCATCATCCATCTACTTTACACTAAATCCAAGAAAAATAATTTTGCTCTTCCATAATACTCATCTCAAATTATGTACTCATTATTTTTAAAAATTCATCATATAAGTTTTTTATTTGAGGATCCTAACAAGATGTCATCAACATAAATTTGGAGAATGAGTAAGACTTCTCCTTCTTTCTTTAGGAAGAGGGATGGTGTCTATACT
>NW_021319597.1:38556-80238 GCF_001605985.2 Dendrobium catenatum
CTCTCTCTCTCTCAATCTCTCTCTCTCTCTCTCTCTCTCTCTCCCTCTCTCTTTGTCCCTCTCTTGCACTCCCTTCCTCTTTCTAGCTCTCTCTCTTTCTCTCCCTCTCTCTCTCTCCATCTCTCTCTCTCCCTCTCACTCTCTCTCTCTCCCTCTCTCTCTCTCCCTCTCTCTCTCCCTCCCTCTCTCTCTCTCTCCCTCTCTCTTTCACTCCCTTCCTGAATAATTAAAAAACATTGATGAAATTGGTTTGAAAATTGGACACCTGACGATTCCAAAATCCTCACTTTTATTGATAGGTACAAATTCCTTAAGGATTTTCACTAGTGTCCAAAAATTACGAAAAAATTCATATAAGTAAAATACTACAATCAAAACACTATGGCAAAGATAGATTGCAATTTGGAGTTATAATGACTCCAAGAGAAAATGGCAAAGTTAAAGTACGAGCTATTACATAATGATTCCAAATAATTTTTTTTTTAATTATAAGCATGACCGTCTATAACACCAAATTTAGTCCTCAAGATGCTAAAGGTGTCACACATAATTGGAATAGTTCTTTCATATAGTTTAAGATATAAGAGTTCTTGCTTTAGCAATAAGACTTGAGCAATACAACTCCCTACTACTATATATTCTTTCTAAATTATGGAAATGGCTATAGAGTTTTGTTTTTTACTAGACCAAGAGACTAAAGATTATTTTGTTAATTGGTAGATTTCAAAAGTGCTTTTTCTATCTACCCTACATCCTATAAAATCAAAATCTGAATATTATATGATTTAAAAAGAAGTGTTGTGTTTAGTATACCAGATCCTTAGGTTTAGAGTGCTTAACATGTATCTATGGATTCTCTTAACGAAAGTCATGTGAGATTCTTTTAAATCAGTCTGAAATCTTGTATATAGACACACACTAAATATTTTATCTAGTCTACTCTACAGATTTTCCATTTGGGCCATTATTTAATTAAATAGCAGAGTTCATAGGAGTGTTCATGCCCTTAGCATTGTCTATTTCATACTTTTTATGGATATCCTTGATGTATTTATGTTAGCTAAGGAAGGTTCCATTATCCATCTACTTTACACTAAATCCAAGAAAAATAATTTAGCTCCTCCATAATACTCTTCTCAAATTATCTACTTATTATTTTTAAAAATTCTTCATATAGGTTTTAATTTGAGGATCCTAACAAGATGTCATCAACATAAATTTGGAGAATGAGTAAGTCTTCTCTTTCTTTCTTTAGGAAGAGGGGTGGTGTCTACACTACCCTTCAAAAAGCCTCTATTTAGAAGGAATGTGTTCATCCTTTCATATGAGGCCATATGTGCTTGCTTCAACCCATACAAGGCTTTTTTGAGTTTAAATACATGATTTTGGAATTATGAATTTTCAAAATTTAGGGGTTGCTCAACATAAATATCCTCTTGAATTACCCCACTTAGAAGGCACTCTTATAATTCATTTGATATAGTTTAAAATCCTTAAAGCAAGCAAAGGCTACTAGCACCCTAATGGCTTCTAATCTAGCTACAAGGGCAAAGGTATTTTCAAAGTCTATTTCTTCAATCTGGTTACTCCCTTACCTACAAATCTGGCCTTATTTATCATTAATATTCCAGAGTTATTCATCTTATTTTTAAAAACCTACTTTGTTTCAACCACAGTCTGGTCCTTAGGTCTCTTAATTTGTTCCCATACATTATTTCTAATAAATGGGTTTGGCTCTTCTTCCATTACTTGGATCCATAATTCATCAATAGGGCTTGATCTATGTTGGTGGGTTTTATCATAGAGATAAAAATTGAATGAATAATTTTCTTCTTAATGCTATGCATAGTTCTAACACCTTCAAATGGGTCTCATAAAATAATTTTTTTAGGATGACTAAGATATGCAATATTTCCTGAGGTTCTATTATATCTTCTATAGCACTGACTTCTACCCCTTGAATGACCTCCACCTCTTCTTTTCCAGGTCAAGATTCTGAGTTCTTATCTGATTCATCAAATACCATATGGGTAGACTCTTTTACTACCAGGGTCCTCTTATTAAGGATTATATAGGCCTTACCTACATATGAGTAACCTAATAAGACACCTCTATTAAACATGGGATCATATTTTCTTAGAGGTAATTTTCCATTGATTATGATGTAGCATCAACAACTAAAGACATGCAAGTGAGAAAGGTTGGGTGTCCTACCCTAAAGGAGTTCATAGGGTGTATTATTAAGCTTGGATCTAACATTCACCCTCAAAACAAGTAGTATTCACTTCTTCTACCCAAAAAAACATAGGGGGTAAAGACTCAGCTAGCATTGCCTTAACAGCTTCCACAATAGTTCAATTTTTCTTTCAGATATTTCATTTTACTAGGAGGTCTTAAGGGCAGAGAAGTTATGTTCTATCCTTATCTCTTGACTAAAGGATTCAAACTTTTCATTTCCAAACTCTACACCATGATCACTATAAATTATTGAGATTTCACATCCTAATTTTCATTGAATCTAGGTGGATAAAGTCCTAAATTTCTTAAAATACTCACTCTTATGTGTTAGGAATCTAACACATATAAATATAAAGAAGTCATCGACTATTATAAACCCAAATGTCCTTTCTCCTAGGTTAGCTATGCTAACTAGTCCAAATAGGTCCATATGAAGGATTTCTAGTGGCTTATAGGTGTTAATGTCTTTGATTGATATAACTAAAGACCTAATTGGTTTTCCTAGTTGACAGGCATCATATTGGTGGTCCTTACGGAAGTCTAACATAGGTTTGCCTCTAACTAGTTTTCTTGGGTATTTCTAAGATTCTTCATGCTTACATGATATAGTCATCTATGCCATAAACAAGATTCATCAATTATAGTTTTTAAGCACAAGGAATTTAAATATTCAATGCAATTCAAGTCTAACATTTAAATATTATTCATTCATTTTCCTTTTAACACAAGTTTTCCATTTAAACTAATCATGCATTTTATTCAGAAAGAAATTTATATCATAACCTTAATTACACAGTTGGCTAATACTTAATAAATTATACTTTAAATCATCAACTAATAAAACAATTTTAATAATGAAGTATTTTGAGTTGCCAATTATACCTGAGCCCACCACTTTGCTAGTGGTGTTGTCCCCTAATATTGCATTGCCTCCTGACCTTACCTCCAATGTGATGAACTGCTTCATTTCACTAGTCATATGCCTCAAGCATTCATTGTTCATGTACCATATGTTCTCACTAGATCTTTTGTTAAAGCAACTCTACATAGTCATTTACATGTTAGATTTAGGAACCCAAGTGAGTTTGGGTTCCACATTATGTTTGGATGAATAAGATGAATGCATGGTATGCTATGATGACTGCAGTTTAGGTCTCTATACTAAATGTATCCTGCGGTAGATTGTGCAAGTCTAGGGTATGTGACCTAACATGCCATAAGAGTAACACCTAATACTATGAAATGGATTTACTAACCTACATGGGTCATGGTGCCTTCTCCTAGGTTTATGCGATGCATGTTGTGTTGAGGGCTTTTAAAATTATTCTAAGGTAGGTGGTGGTTTGTTATTCTCAAGTATAGTTAGTATTGCTTCTTAAAAATTGTTTCCACCTTCAAGAATGGATATTTCAATTTTTAATAAGTGTTATATACCATCTATTTCTAATTCAGATGCTTATAAAACTTTGTATGCTTTCTCTAGTTCAAGATGCAATATTTTCAAGGATTCATGTGCTTTAGTTAAGTCGATATGCTTCTTCTTAAAGGAATCATATTCATTAAGTAACGTCTTGTGATAATTATCTAAATTAGAATGCTTGATAATTAAACTAGCATACTCTTTTTGCAAAGTTGACAATTCAATATTAAGACTAGCTTGCATCTTTTATAGCTTCCTAAACAAATCATGAATATTTTAAAAAGTAATGAGTAATTCATCATAGGAAAGTTAATAGAACTCATCATGATCTGATTAATCAAGATAGTCATTAGCCATAAGACACAGGTTTGTTACCTTCGCCTTTGCTTCTACTTTTGATGATTCTGAAGCGGAGAGAAGCCCAAAAACCTTTTTGCATCTTTTTTTCCGTCCTGAACTTTTGCTTCTCTTTACTCTTCTCCTTGATCAGGTAAGTCTTCAAGTTAAGGCATTCAGATCGGAGATGGCCTAGTTTCCTGTACTCAAAGGAAATTGTGCAAGAAGAAGCTTTAATATTATTGTTTCTTTTACCTTTGATCCAATTGTGTTGATGATATCTCTATTTTATTTTCAGTAAACTCTTGAACATTCATGTCATTAAGGCAATGTTGTCATCCTCTGTTACAGAACTATCGCTGCTCGAATTATTTACTTTTAGTGCTACAGTTCTCTCCTTCTTCTTCCCTCTTGCATCACTTTGCCTTTGACTCACTCCTTGTTCATATGCAATGAGTGACCTAAGAAAATTGTTATTAGAATAAATATTCAAGTCCATAGATTTAGTATTTTTAATTATCTTGGCATCATAAGAAAGAGGTAAACATCATATAGTGTTGTTAACTTTTTGAGAGTTCAATAGTTCTCTACCTAGTGCATGTAAGGATGTAACTATCTAGATAAACTTAATGTACATTTTAGATACAGTCTCGCTAGGTTTCATGCAAAAATTTTCAAAGTCATGCCATAGAATATTTATCATTGGTTGTTTCACTTCACTAGTTCCCACATAATTGATACATAACCTATCCCAAATATCCCTCCTTAGAGTCCATGTAAAAACTCACATATAATCTTTAGATTTTAACACACAAAAGAAACAATTCAAATCTTTAGCATTTAATTATGTGAGCTTTTTATCTTCATAACTCCATTCAGTTAAAGGAATATTAGTTTTGACACCATTAACAACATGCGATGGAAATGTATAGCTAGTTTGTATCATATGACAAATTATATAGTTAAAGGATTGTAAAAACGTAGACATGCATTTTTTCTAAAAATCCAAAGGAATATATTGAAAAAGTGGTTGACGAGTTATTGAATAACCCTTCATAGTGTTATTATTATGAAAATGAGTCATTGATTATTTTTTAATAGTTTTTAAAAATCTTATTTTTGAAACCCACTCTGATACCACTTTAAAGTTCATGAAGGTTGTTAAACCTTATGGAAGTAGCCCGAACCTCGCCAAGAAGGGGGGGGGGGTCTTGTTCGATAAATTTAAAAATTTTCCAAAACATCAAAATAATAATGACAATATTTTTAAAAAAGTTTTTAGAAATTGAAAATATAAAATTCTAATTGATTGGGAAAACAAATGAGTTTATCATAAATATTTATTTTACTATGATTATATTTTGATTTACGAAACAAAGCAATGATCACAAATTTTTTCAAGTAGTTATAATATAAATAAAATGTATGAAAAATGAATGTGTCAAAAGGAAAAAAACACAATAGAGATTTTTATAGTGGGTTGGTCAACCTTTACCTACGTCTACTCCCCGAAGTCCTTCGCTCTAAGTTTTGCACTTATCAGTAACTTTTCTCCTTTGGCTCCCATAGTAAGGCAGAGAAGCCCTTATAGATTCACTTTCACCAAACTTGATGCGATAGAGTGCTAGCTGCTATGTTACCCTCCCGGTGATGCTAACAGACCTTTACTCATTTTTCTTTCTCCTAGAGAAGGTAGAGTGCCTCGAGGACTTCACAAAGATACCTCTCTCCTTAGAGAGCCTTCAAGACTCACCAAGGTCATAGTAGAAGCAAAGGTGTAGATAGCCCGGTGCAACCGTGTGATCTCTTCACACTTCATCTCCCTCATGATTAACCTCACCTTCTCCTTCCTCTCAAACCTTGGATTTCTTAAAAACGTTTCTCATACAGTACCTTCAATAGCCACACAATCCTCTTCTCATTATTAAGAGAATAACAAAAACTTTCTTAAGTATTGGGCTTCAAGATATCCTAAAAAATAAAGTTAGGCATCACTGTTTATATAGTACAAATTGACTTCATAGAATACGAATAAAAACTAGACCCATCTAGTACATTATAAACAGTTGTTAAGATGAATTGTTTAACTTTTTTAACACTTCATACAGTACGATCCAAAGATCATCCAATATGATTTGTTAGGTTTTCTCTCTTCATCGTACATGACAATTTCCAAGATGATTAGAAATCAACTCTCTAAGTCATCCCGTACTATTATCAACATACAACATGATTCGTTGATTTTAAGTAGGTCCTATAATACGATATGAATATCGTACATTAGAATTAGTTCAAAAATTATGGTTTTGTTTGGTATGATCTTTGGGATGAGAACATTTCATCTATGGCAATCGTTTGGTACAATCAATATCATACAGTACGATATACTATCATTAATTAAAACATGATTTATTTAACTAATTATGGTGGTTAATTTAAGAAAGATTTTAAATATTCATACAATACGAATCAGATCGTATAGTACGATTAGTTTAAAAATTCAATTTGAATATATCACTTAATTTATCTGGCGGCTAGGGTTTTCAAATCATAATGAATCATATAGTACAATCCAGATTGTGCAATACGATTAGTTTATAGAAACTAATTTTTTGATTAGGCATTAAGCTCATTCTTTCTATACTGAATGTCCAATATGATTGTAAGTCGTACTGTATGATTAGCATAAAAATTTTAACTTTTAAATTTTTCTCATTCCCCTTGTGTGTATGTGCATGGTCACCCAATTGCATTCACTCTTATACGACCAGACCCAAGAAATAAAAAATAAAGAAAAATAAAATTACAGAGTTTGTTTACTTGAAATTCTTATTCTACCCATTCTTGAGCTTTCAGTAGCATTGAGCAGTGTATGTCTTACTTGCAATGTTAGTACTCACAGACAAAAGAAATATCTAAAATAAATAATGAGGAAAGTAACAATTCAATCAATAATGTATGTCATCATCAAAATCATATACTACGGATCCTATATTGCAACATCATCAGCATAAATAAATTAGGAGAATTTAAAATATTTCTTCCCAAGATAATTAAAAGAAGCATTATCATAAGCTACCTTGATAGTTCAATAAAACAAATCTATGATAAATGTAAATAGGAATGGAGATAAGGTGCATCCCTATTTAAGACTATTTTCGGAGTTGAAGAATCCATTAAGTTCTTTATAGATGATAGCAAAGAAGTTCACCTTATTGGTAAAAACAAAGGGCTCAATTCACAAAAGGGATAAGGAATCCCAAATCAACGAGTCTATTGTATAAAAATCATATGCTCACATTATCAAAAGTTTTGTAAAGATCAATTTTAGCAAAAAAAAATTATTTAGTGGAGACTAACGCTAAAAATTTGATGATCTCTTTAGAAATAATGATATTATTAGTATTGTGTATCCCAAATATAAAGCATATTGAGACTGGTTAATAATTCTAGGTAGCAAATACTTTAATTTTCGTATTACAAATTTAGCAATAACATCATAAGTCATGAAACACTGAGAAATGATTCTATAGTTTGAGATATTTTGTTGGTGAAGAGACTTAAGGATGAGTGACATGGTAGAGTATTTGACCTTGTAAGACAATGATGTAGTCAGAAAGAAATGCTTGATAGATTGAATGAAAAAATCACCTGTGATAAACCATGTATCCTAAAAATTTTAGAAGGACTTGGAGATTTGTCATTGCCAATATCAAATATAATATTTTTGATATAATAATAAGTAAAATCAACAATAATACTAATTTAATCATCCATAGAGATGAGTAATTCAAATTGGTAAAAAGAAGTGATTATGATGATTGGAGATGACCTCTTTATTAAAAAGAGTGTGAACGTTTGAATAGCTTCTTTCGCAATATCTTTGGTACTGTGAAGCACATAGTTATTGCAAATTCCGCTAGTACTGAGCCGCAATACAAAAAAAGGGATGACGTGACACATTTTTGTTTGTGTCCGGACGGCTTTCGGCATCCGCACAGAATAATTAATCAGCAGGATGAGGGGGATTTCTATCAAATTTTTCATCCAAAGATCAGGAATACCTAAAATCATCAATAATAATCCCTGAGTTAGCAAAATATTGAGATATGTCAAAAAGATCTTCACAATTTTGTTTTTCTTTCCTTGCATTCATCAAGATATTGATCATTCTTTCTTGATTCAAACAAGGAATCCTTATGATACTCTGCCATTTTTGGTATTAAGTAGTATGGTCTACTTATGTTCACCAGAGTCTTCTCCAGCAATTTGTTCTTATTTTAATGCATTTTGCATTTCTCTAAAAAAAAATGCCTTTTACATGGGAAAAACCTACTGCCACGTGTTATGGATTCTTTGCCATCAAAACTGCAAGCAAACTAATTAAAATAAACTGATGTTCGAACAATAGCTAAATGATAACTCCTTTGCAGTACAAAATAGTAAAAACTCTATAAAATTGTTATTTTTTTTCTCTTGGAAACGCTTTATTGTACAACGCATAGTTTAAAAGACAAAAAATCAATGGTGTTTGGTGAAGACACGTGGCAATTGCATGTGAGGCGTCATCCATCCAATGCCCTGGTAACTTATTTTGGAATTTGTTTTGGAA
The DNA here is from genome assembly GCF_001605985.2 of Dendrobium catenatum. Taxonomy (NCBI): domain Eukaryota; kingdom Viridiplantae; phylum Streptophyta; class Magnoliopsida; order Asparagales; family Orchidaceae; genus Dendrobium; species Dendrobium catenatum. The sequence continues at coordinate 47,163 of NW_021319597.1, forward strand.
CACCGTGCTCACTTTTGTTGTCCTTAGCTAAAATTTCATTCTTTTATTTCTTATCAAACATCATTAATGTCTTCTGATTAATTATTCTGTCCTAATGCAATAATGCACCAAAGACTCCTAATGCTTGCATGCATGTGCTGTTTCATTTTTAATTTTATTTATTTTCTTATAACTATAAATAAAATGATTTGCTTATTGACAATGATGAAAGCATACATTGATGGGTAGGATCAAAACAACTATAGATATTTTATATGCATAATATTCAATGATCAAGTAGGGAACCAATTCCACCAGCCGAAAAATTTTTGTCTCAACCTCGATGGCTTCGTCCTTCTTTGTGTGGCACAACAACAAGATTCCAAGAAGCGGCCTTCACTCTTCATAGAAGAAAAATATCTGGCTTTGCTCTTCTCCTGGCACTCGACATTAGCCTTCCTTGAATCCAAGGCCATCAACGACGTAGTGTGCATTACCCGTAGCAGGCATCTGTTCTTCATCTTCACCAATCTCCGATGAGTTTTATTTCTTTCAAAAATCTATTTGTATTTTTTTCAATATTCACTAAATACCCTTGAAATAAACAATAATGTTAAAAATTCCTATACATATTAACTTGTTGCTTTCAATCATAGCCTCATCAATTTTAATTTTTTTGTGTGTTTACTGAGAATTTGCGTCATAAGTAAAAAAGCATATTCGATTTGCATGTTAAATTTTCAATAAAAACACAAATATAATTTTCTTAGTTTACAAAAAAAAAAAGAAAATTAGATTTGATTTAGATTAAAAATTTGTAAACCTATGACTTATACATCTCAATCATAGTCGATGTCACGACCCAACCCGATCGGGATGGATCCCGCTCGCATCGGGTCGCGACACAGCCAACAAATCCAGGATCTGGCTTTGGAATTTGCTTCAGAACTTTCTTCCAAATATAACACAGATAGAAAAACACAGAGGTACTATAAACATCCAACACAGCGCAGTTCATCTATCTTTTCTTTCATCAAAATAATCATATACAGATACAGTGCATGGCTTCAGACAGAAAGAACTGAACAAAACAGAAAAGCCATGACTGTATAAAAATCAAAAGTATCAAGTACCTAATCACAGATCAGACTCAGAACGTCTAGTCCAAGACCTCCTTCCCTTTCCCAGAACTTGAAAACCACGCAGAAAACAAGGATGAGCTAACAGCTCAGCAAGACATCAATCACCAATCAAAATCATCAGAAACTCACATCAGAAATCACATCAGAAAAATATCTGTACAGAAATCGTATAATAGACAGTACAGATAATAGCTCAATCAGAAATTAAACATCGGATACGAAAGACTGAAGTCATATCAAATCGGAGTTCAGAACAGATATCATAAAGCTTTCAAATCACAGAGCAGATAGAATCGTACAGAATAATCAGAATAACTCACAGAGCAGATTCAGATATCAGATTTCAAATGTCCCTGACACAAACAGAATCTCGACGGATTCTGGCCCCTTATGCCTCCCTTCCCTGACACAGACAGAATCTCAACGGATTCTGGCCCCTTATGTCTCCCGTTGTGCTTATTGCACCAGAATAGAATAGATATCAGAGGTTCCAGAACATTTTCAGATTTCAGAGCTCATTTCAGATTTCAGATTTCCCTGACCTAGACAACGGAATCACATAGGATTACGGCCCCTTATAACTCCCTTATGATAGCACAAACACATCAAATCTTCAAATCATCTTATTTCAAAAAATTCAGAAATCGTACGAAAATTCAGTGGCATAATGACAGTGTACGGAATTTATACAAAATTCACAGATTCAGAAATTTATCAAATTACCACAGAACATTCACAACAACATTATAAGACTTTCATTATACTGACAAAATATTTTTCAACATCCTGATAATTTGCAGTTCAATCAAAACACCGCAGAATTCAAAATATCCAGTACAAATCTTCCAGAAAATACTTAAAACGTGCATAATTATCATCTCAGAGACATACCAAAAGTTACGCGGTAAAACCTTTATCAGAAGATAATAATACCAGAAATTCGCTAATGGAAACAAAATCCGGAACATAAAATGCGTTAAAAATCTCATTTCTGAAAATTGAGAAAGGCAGAATGTGCCTTACCTCGAGTCGGTCAACTTCTCTAACTACCACAACGGACGAAAACAGACCGGAGTCGCTAAAAAATCCTCTTTTCCTTCTTTTCCTTCGTTTTTCTCTCTCCTAGACGTCCTTTCTTTTCCAAAATATCTCATTTCCTTATATATCAAAACTGATCGTCCCGGACGATCGCAACTTCGTCCCGGGACGATTTGGCTCTGGACGAATTTCGTCCAAACGAAATTAATTATCGTCACGAACGACTTGGGCTCTGGACAAATTTCGTACAGACAAAATTAATTATCGTCTCGTACGATTTTCTCTCGGGACGATTTTTTTCCAGACGATCCGACTTTCGACCAGACGATCCATGCAGCCAAACATGTTTTCCTGCACAACCTGTACCGATCATCCCGGACGTTCCAACTTCATCCGGACGAACCTGGGAGCAAAATGTTCTTTAAAATCTCCCCAACTTCAGAAAAATGTCATCCTCGATATTGCCAAACCAAAACTCAGTCAGAAAAGATACGGATTTGCTTGCCTCATGTCCGACTCCTTCTCCCACGTCGCTTCTCGTGCTGTTCGGTGCTTCCACTGAACTTTAACCATAGGAATTTGTTTACTTCTTAACTTACGAACATCAAAAGCCAAAATCAATTCAAGTTCTTCTTCATACCTCAGATTTTCCTGAATCTCCACTTTATTAGCAGTCAATTTCTTTTCAGAATCAGATATCCACTTTCTCAAAGTAGATACGTGAAAAATATTGTGCACATCAGACATCTGATCAGATAGTAACAGCCTGTAAGAAGACTTACCAATCCTTTCAAGGATTTCAAAAGGTCCAACATACCTTGGACTAAGCTTGCACACCCTTCCAAATCTGCTGACTCCTTTCATTAGACTGACTTTGACATACACAAAGTCACCAACTTGAAATTCCACAAACCTGTGCTTCTGATTGTAATACTTCTGTTGTCGATCTTGTGCAGCTTTCAATCTTTCTTTAATCAGATTGATTTTCTTAACAGTTTCATCCACAAATGTTGCACCCATTTCTTGTCTATCTCCTACCTCAGTCAGAGTCAAAGGAGTTCTACACTTTCGGCCATACAAAGCTTCATAAGGTGACATACCAATGCTGGACTGAAAACTATTATTATAAGAAAATTCGATCAAAGGAATATGATCTTCCCAGCTTCCTCCAAAATCCAAAACACATAATCGCAGAAGATCTTCCAGTACCTGGATAGTTCTCTCAGACTGTCCATCAGTCTGCGGATGAAAAGCAGTACTGAAATGCAACTTCGTACCCAATCCTTGCTGAATACTCTTCCAAAGTCTGGAAGTAAACTGTCCGTCTTGATCAAATACAATCACCTTTGGCACACCGTGCAATCTGACGATTTCTTTCACATATACCTGTGCCAACTTATCCACCGGATCCGTCTGGCTGATCAGAAGAAAATGTGCAGATTTCGTCAATCGATCCACAATAACCCAAATGGCATCGTGCCCTTGCCTTGATTGAGGAAAACCCATAGCAAAATCCATCGTTACCTCCTCCCATTTCCACTCAGGGAAAGGCGACGACTGCAAAAGACCTCCTGGTCGTTGATGCTCTGCCTTCACTAACTAACAGGCTTCGTATTTCGAAACAAAATTCGCTACATCTTTTTTTCATTCCTGGCCACCAAAAAAAATTCTTCATGTCTCCGTACATCTTGCCACTTCCCAGATGAATCGTATAGCCTGAATGATGTGATTCGTACAGAATTTCTTTCCTCAAATCTCCAAACACAGGAATCCATATTCTATTCTTGCAGAAAATAACACCAGAATTAGAAACTCGAAGTTTAGGCTTTTTACCATATTCAATCTGAGTAATCAACTTCAAATAATCAGAATCCGACTTCTGAGCTTCCTAAATCCTTTCTTCCAGGAAAAACTGAATGTTCATCTGAGTCAAAATACCAGAATCAGCACCAGTAGAGGAAATCACCTCTAACTGTAATCTTTCCATATCTCGTATCAGATAGTCATCAGAAGTGAGTTAAATACCTGATAATCCAGAAGACTTCCTGCTCATAGCATCGGCTACCACATTAGCCTTGCCAGGCTGATACTGAATCGTCAGGTCATAATCCTTGATCAACTCAAGCCACCTTCTTTGCCTCAAATTCAGATCCTTCTGAGTGAATATGTACTTCAAGCTCTTGTGATCCGTAAAGATCTCACATATAACGCCATACAAGTAGTGACGCCAGATCTTCAAAGCAAACACAACTGCAGCCAACTCCAAATCATACGTCGGGTAATTCTTTTCATGTGATTTCAACTGTCTCGATGCATAAGCAATTACCCTACCATACTGCATCAGAACACAGCCCAAACCTTTCAGTGAAGCATCACTGAATACCTGAAATCCTTCCGTACCTGACAGAAGTGCTAACACTGAAGCTGAAGTCAAACAATCCTTCAACTTCTGAAAACTAGCCTCACACTCCAATGTTCAAACAAAAGCTACTAACTTCTGAGTCAGTCTCGTTAGAGGCATAGAAATCTGAGAAAATCCCTTCACAAATTTTCTATAATATCCGGCCATGCCTAAGAAACTACGTACCTCAAATACCATAGTAGGCTTTGGCCAATCAGCAACAGCTTGAATCTTCTGGGGATCAACAAAAATACCTTCACCGCTCACCATATGCCCCAGAAAATAAATGCTCTTCAGCCAGAATTCACACTTGAAAAACTTGGCATATAGCTGATGCTGCCTCAAAGTATCCAACACAATGCTCAAATGTCTGGCATGGTCTTCTTTAGAAGAAGAATATACCAGAATATCGTCGATAAAGATGATTACAAACTGATCCAGATACTCCTTAAACACTCTGTTCATCATAGCCATGAAAATAACAGGTGCATTGGTTACCCTAAAAGGCTTAACTAAAAACTCGTAGTGCTCATACCGAGTACTGAAAGCTGTCTTCAACACATCAGCTTCCTTCACTTTCACATGATAATAACCAGATCTCAAATCTATCTTCGAAAAGATAGAAGAGCCAGAAAGTTGATCAAACAAGTTATCAATCCGTGGTTATGGATACTTATTCTTGATCGTGACTTTATTCAAATCCCTGTAATCAACACATATACGGAGTGTTCCGTCCTTCTTCTTCACAAACAGTACAGGTGCTCCCTAAGGAGAAACACTAGGACGAATAAATCCTCTATCCACCAACTCCTGGAGCTGAACTTTCAACTCAGAAAGTTCCTTCGGTGCCATCCTGTACGGAGCTTTCGATATCAGAGCTATACCCAGAAAAAAATCAATAGAGAACTCAACGTCTCTATCCAGAGGTAAGCCAACCAACTCCTTAGGAAATACATCAGAAAACTCCCGTACAACCGGGATATCGGAAGAGAACCCACCTCTATGTTCATATCCCGTACAGAAGCCAAAAATACTGGGCAACCCTTCTTCCACAATCTTCTGACTTCCAACACAGAAATCAGACAGGATAAAACACCTCGTAATCCTTAGAATACACATCTTTCTCCATCCATAAGCAAGCTCACTTGCTTTTTCAAACAGTCAATCTAAGCCTCATACATACTCAGCCAATCCATACCCAAAATCACGTCGTAAGAAGAAACTGACAACAAAATCAAATTCGATTTCCACTTCTTGCCAGAAATATCAATGTCACAAAAACAAAACTTCCGGACGATCAAATTGCTTCCAGCCGGCAAAATAACAAAAAGAGAAAACAGTAACAAAATAGAATCCAGATGCAAAGCATCAAAACAACACTCAGAAAGAAACGAGTGACTGACTCCAGAATCAAACAAAACACGACAGGTCTGATCAGAAATATAAATCATACCTGTCACCACATCTGGAGCATCTCAAGCCTCATGCTGACTCAAACTGTACACACGTGGCTGAACAGGAGCTGAAGCTACTGAAATACTAGGCTCCCTCTGACTACCAATGGGTGTCTCCGTGCCACAGAACTCGAACCACCACCTCTACCAGAGGATCATTCAGTCATAGTGCGTAGAGGAACACTCCTCGGCCTTCCTGCTAAACCAACAGGTCTAGTATCATATCAGAACTCAGATCGTCTATCAAATCCAGCCTGTGGACACTCTGTAATCCTATGTCCTGGCTGACCACATCTGATGCACTGGCCAGTCATCCTGTAGCACTGGCCAAAATGTCGTCGTCCAGAACTTTGGCACACAGGTGCCCCACTTACAGATCCAGAACTGGTCGTACTGGTAGTGGCAGTACCAGAAAATCCTAAATGTCCACTCCTCCCGGAGTCTCCGGAAACAAATCTCCTCTTTCCAGAGGAACCACTGCTAGAAGTATCTCCCCCAAACCTCTTCCTACTCGCAGTCCATTGCTGCTGCGTAGCCATCAGATCATTCTCTATCAAATGAGCTCTCTCCACAAGCTCAGAGAAATCAGAAATGTGAAATGGTACTAGGGGCTGCCTCAGACTATCTCATAGTCCCCTTAGAAATCGATAGCACTTCTCAGCAGAAGTACTCACCAACTGCGGAGCATATCTGGCTAAAGCAGTAAACTCGGCCTCGTACTGCATCACAGTCCTGCTCCCCTTAACAAGTCTTAGAAAATTCTCCTGCATCTACTGTCGTGTAGAAGGAGGTACAAATCACGATCGGAATTCCTCAGAAAATTCTTCCCAAGTAATCAATGAATTTAACTTCCCTTGGAATTTTGCCTCCTGCTGGCCTATCCACCAACGCTCTGCTTCCCCATCTAACAGAAAAACTGCCAACGGTATTTTTCTGTGTGGCAGACACTGCATCCCGTCAAAAGTTTTCTCTAACCTTCTCAGCCATTCTTCAACTGCTCTGGGCACAACAGTACCCTCAAACCTCGGAGGTTTCAATCTTAGAAACATTTGTAGATGTTTATCTATATCCTCAGATCGAACAGTAGAGGCTCTACTCTGAGTCTCGCTCATCATCTAAGCAACCAATGTAGCAAACTGAGAAAGTGTATCATAACCAACCACTGGGATAGTACTGCCCACTAGAGCTGTCTGACTAGCACTCTGCCCATCTGTCATATCAGGGTCTGGCAGATCCATGATCACACAGAAGACTAAGCACAAAAAAATAAAATAAAAATCCAGACAAACCAAAACTACCCCAGACTGACTCACAGATCGCTTCCTATAGCTCTGTCTTACAATCCAAATATAATCCAAATTCAAAAACTATTGCTCTGATACCACTAAAGCTTGTCACGACCCAACCCGACCGGGATGGATCCCGCTCACATCGGGTCACGACACAGCCAACAAATTCAGGATCTGGCTTTGGAATTTGCTTCAGAACTTTCTTCCAAATATAACACAGATAGAAAAACACAGAGGTACTATGAACATCCAACACAACGTAGTTCATCTATCTTTTCTTTCATCAAAATAATCATATACAGATACAGTGCATGGCTTTAGACAGAAAGAACAGAACAAAATAGAAAAGCCATGACTGTACAAAAATCAAAAGTATCAAGTACCTAATCACAGATCAGACTCAAAACGTCTAGTCCAAGACCTCCTTCCCTTTCCCAGAACCTGAAAACCACATAGAAAATAAGGATGAGCTAACAGCTCAGCAAGACATCAATCACCAATCAAAATCATCAGAATCTCACATCAGAAATCACATCAGAAAAGTATCCATACAGAAATCGAATAATCATACAAAAATCGTATAATAAACAGTACAGATAACAGCTCAATCAGAAATCAAACATCGGATATGAAAGACTGAAGTCATATCAAATCGGAGTTCAGAATAGATATCATAAAGCTTTCAAATCACAGAGCAGACAGAATCGTATAGAATAATCAGAATAACTCACAGAGCAGATTCAGATATCAGATTTTAGATGTCCCTGACACAAACAGAATCTCAATGGATTCTGGCCCCTTATGCCTCCCTTCCCTGACATAGACAGAATCTCAACGAATTCTGGTCCCTTATGTCTCCCGTTGTGCTTATAGCACTAGAACAGAACAGATATCAGAGGTTCTGGAACATTTTCAGATTTTAGAGCTCATTTCAGATTTCAGAATTCCCTGACCCAGACAATAGAATCACATAGGATTCCGGCCCCTCATAACTCCCATATGATAGCACAAACACATCAAATATTCAAATTATCTTATTTCAGAAAATTCAAAAATCATACAAAAATTCAGCGGCATAACGGCAGTGTACAGAATTTACACAAAATCCACAGATTCAGAAATTTACCAAATTACCATAGAACATTCACAACAACATTATAAGATTTTCATTATACTGACAAAACATTTTTCAACATCCTGATAATTTACAGTTCAATCAAAACACAACAGAATTCAAAATGTCCGGTACAAATCTTCCAAAAAATACTCAAAACGTGCATAAGTATCATCTCAGAGACATACCAAAAGTTAAGCGGTAAAACATTTATCAGAAGAAAATAATACCAGAAATTCGTTAACCGAAACAAAATTCTGGAACAAAAAATGCGTCAAAAATCTCATTTCTAAAAATTGAGAAAGGCGGAATGTGCCTTACCTCGAGTCGGTCAACTTCTCTAACTACCACAACGGACGAAAATAGACCGGAGTCGCTCAAAAATCCTCTTTTCCTTCTTTTCCTTCTTTTCCTTCTTTTATCTCTCTCCTGGATGTCCTTTCTTTTCCAAAATATCTCATTTCCTTATATATCAAAACTGATCGTCCTGGATGATCGCAACTTCATCCCGGGACGATTTGGCTCTGAACAAATTTCGTCCAAACGAAATTAATTATCGTCACCGACGACTTGGGCTTTGGACAAATTTCATACAGACAAAATTAATTATCGTCCCGTACAATCTGCTCTCGGGACAATTTTCGTCCAGACGATCCGACTTTCGTCCAGACCATCCATGCAGCCAAAAATGTTTTCCTGCACAACCTGTACCGATCGTCCCAGACGATCCAACTTCGTCCGGACGAACCTGGGAGGAAAATGGTCTTTACAGTCGATGAATCTAGAATCTTTATAAAAGAATAACTTGCTATTGCAGTGAGATATGTAAATAAGTTGGAGCAAGTCGTTGAAATTTTTATAGGCATTACACATGTTACGTCAACTCATGTAGTAACACTGATGACAACCAATGAAAACATACTTACCAAGCACTTGTTGAGCATTTATAGAATCCGTGGTCATGGTTATGTTGGGGCATCCAATATATGAGGAGAATTTAATGATTTGAAGGCATATTCTTCATGATAATCCTCAAGCATTTTATGTTAACTATTTCACCTATAAACTAAAACAATGCTTAGTAGCAGTATGGAAGAATCATTGGCAAGTGAAACATATATTTGAGTTTACTTCTAAAATTATAAATACTATTGGAGCTTCCTGTAAGATATCAGATGCTCTTAAATCTTTTCAGCATGATAAAATACTTTCACATCTTAAAGATGATAATCTCTAAGCGGTCAAGGATTAAATCAAGAGATGAATTTATAAAGATCTAGTGATACTTGATGGAGTTTATATTTTTATTCTTTAATTAATCTCATAAGAATGTATGCTTCTGTAATTGAGGTGCCTGAGATTATTAAAGAAGAAGGTGTCCAAGATCAAAAGTCGCTTGATGTAGATGTTCTGATTGATATAGAGGAATCCTTTGAAATTATTTTCATAATGCATTTCATGATTGATATCTTAGGGATTACTCATGAGTTATCATAGTCACTACAAAGAAAAGACCAAGACATAGAAAATGCAATGAAATTGATGAAAATATCTAAATAACCATTGCATATTTTGAAGGAGTCTGGATGGAGTGCTTTACTAGAGGAAGTGTCACATTTTTTAGTTTTTTTTTCAAAGTTGATGTTACAAAAATGAATGATACATACAAAACTCGTCGTCAACCAATGTGAAGAGGTGAAGAAATTTAAAAAACACATTATTATTGTGTTGAACTATTCTATACTATGGTTTACATGCAACTTCAAGAGCTAAATAATCATTTTTCTGAATCAAGTTCAGAGTTGCTTCTTTTTAAGAAATGTTTAAACCTAACTGATTCCTTTATTGCTTATGACGAGAGAAAATTGATATGTCTAGTAAAAGTATATCTAAGTAATTTTTTTACCATTGACCTTGTGGCTTTTAAAAGTTAATTATCAGCTTATTTTGTTGATATGTGAGCCGATGATGTGTTAAGGTTAAGAAGGATTGTGTGCGTCCTCTAGTTTAGTAACTTATTACTTTAGCATTAACTTTGCTAGTTTCTACTGCTATAGTGGAAAGAGCATTTTCTGTAATGAGGATTATCAAAGTTCGATTGCATAGTAGGATGAGTGATGTTTGACACAATGATTGTTTAGTACATTACATTAAAAAAGATCACTATGGGAAAACCTGGGATTACCGCCAGAGCTTCCGGCGGATATATATACGTGGGATACTATGGCTTTTTTATCAGCATCGTTTGTGATGGAATTATTATGGTGTTATTTCCGGCAGAATATTCTCTGGTATTCTTATAATGATGTTTACACCAGTTTATACATCAAAATATGTAAGCATATCATACAATACGGTGTATTTTACGTCGGAAATATCTGGCATATTTACTGGCGTATTAGACGTCGGCCACTTTAAATACAATGAAATATTATCATCGTAAACAACATCAGAAAAGTTTCCAGCATTTGATACGCCAGAAATTTTGCCGGCGAAAGCCCTATTTCTGAGCCGAGCATGTCTAGCTTTCCATTTCCTTCTGCGATTTCGTTTGAAGTCTCCACTCAGCTTCGTAGCCCCAGCATCGCCTCATCATAGCTCACCGCTTCCAAGCCTTCCATACTTCCATGAGAGGGTGCTGATGATCAACGCCTCCGTCACCGGCGAAAGGACTCAATTTTTGGGAAAATCCACCATGAGTTTTGATTTTTTTTCATTGATTTTCTTAATATAAATTTACATAGAATGGTAAGGAGTTTTGTTTTATAGGTTGGAGTAGCTCCGCCGCTGTAAAGACCATTCAACCTAGTTTGCCTATGTTCGCCGCCTCAATCACCGATTTCGACCATTGTAAGATTTTATGTCTTATAATTTTTTATTAAACATTTGCAAGAGGATGTGCTTTGGTGTTTTCTTTTTGCTGATGATATTATTCATGTTGATACGAGTAAAGATAGAGATGATGGAGTAGACCTAGTGAGGGGATGGACACTTGAGGCAAGCAAGTCATTAATAAGAGTACATGTTTTAGATGTATTGTTCATATTATTGTAGAGATGAGGATACTCAGGTGGATGAGTGGCTTTAGCCTTATAGATAGTTCAAAAATGAGCATATACGTGTTAATGTTGGAGTACCTCTATTGGAAGATAAGATTAAATGAAAAATATTTTAGATATTCCAAAAATATTATAGATAGTTCCGAAATAAGCATATACGTGATAAGGTTGGATATTATACGTGATAAGATAGTTCCACAATTATAGGTCACAATCGTCATAAATCGCAAGCTCTCAAAACCCAAGAATTGATAAATAAAGCTAGGGCATGTAGGTGAGGCACCATATTAGAGGCTTGGCAGTGGACAATAGAATGACTTTAGTATGTTGGCATTAATCAATAGAGGTGCTCGATGAGTCTTCATGTTGATTCAGGCTCAACTTGAAATTGAACTCGTAAAGGCAATTTTTTTCTTTTTGCTACAAGTTTCCGAACGAAACGACGTCGGTAATTTGACGGAAATACGATACAACAAATTCTTTGATTCGTTCAGATGTTTGTGATACGTCGGTATTTCTGACGGATAATGTACCGGTTATAATCCGTTGTTTCCATTTTGGCATACGTTCCGACGTTCCTTCCATCGTATTTCATGCATATTTTTATGCCAATAATTCCGACATATTTAACGCTAGAATAGTTTATTGGAAATCGACGTAACGACCACACACATTTTTGTTAGTAATGCACCGGAACGTACGCTGAAAAATGTTCAGGCGTATTATTAATACCGGAAAGGGTTTTTCGATGCTTGCCAAACTGGCGCATGAAATTCCATCAGAAATTCGACAGAAATGTTCTCTTTTGGTCGCAATTTTCATGTACTCGGGGGATTATGTCCGCAGGTAATAGTGGATTTTCCTGTAGTGGATGTGTTCGGTTTGATTTTTAATAAAGTTGTAATGCAACATTATGAAAAGATATAAAATATATTAATTAGCTTTTAATAATTCTCTAATTATCTATTATTAGGAAATATAAGATTTTGCATTGAGTTATGTCTTAATTTTTCTTTTAATTTTATCCATTTATATGAAAATAGAGAGAGAGAGAGAGAGAGAGAGAGAGAGAGAGAGAGAGAGAGAGAGAAGTCACAAGTTTCCAAAAGATCAAAAAATATCAAAAGATCCAAAAAGCATCTCTTCTAATAAAATACCAAAAGCTATGTAACATGTAATATAAAAGAAATAAAATATTCTTGCTAACTCTACTCATTAATTTACTGTCTCATTATAGTATAATGCATAATTAATATTTTAAAAGTTGGACATCCAATGGTGGAGCTAATAGGAATTAAAATTTATTGGTTGAGATAACACTAATTGTAATTTGTATGTTGGCTACAATAGTGAAAGTGCAATAGAGAGGTGAGTGGACCATGAAAAACAATCATAATAGATGAAGAATGTGCTTAATTTTCCTTAACAATCACTCGCAATTTGACGGTCTTATCATGAAGTGCCATGTTGGAGAGAGGCAAATGATCATCATTAAATTATAGGGGTATATATGGCTACAGGGAAGGATGTACTTAAAAAGTAAAATTTACAACACTCAATATAACACATTACCAATCATAATTAATAAGTGGCTTGGATGATGATAAGTGACCTTAGTAAGTCAATTTTAATTTTTGTTGAGGTAAGTGATCCTTGATGACTTGACCAAATCTATATGTGTGTCCCTTGGTCATAAGAGAAAAAATTTATATTCTAAATTGCATTTATTGTTATAAAATCATTTTTTAATCTATCTTATTATAGAAGAAATACATTAAAGTTTCTCAAGATTGATGGAGCAAAGTAGTGTCATAGATTAAGCGCCACAACACTAAATTTTCGCCCAATGCCATAGTGCCACCAAACGGGCACCACGATGGAGGAAGTCTCAAATTATAACTTGTGGGATTAGCATCAAAGTGTTATTCATGGAGTACCACAACTCCAAATTTCCCTTTCATTGTGGTGGAAGATTATTAGAAATAGTTTAATCGGTGAACCGATGTGATGAATTATGAATCAACATGTCAATTCAATAGTGATGTAACCCCACCTTTTCATTTCCATGATTCCAGTTCATTTATTTTAAAATCCTATAAATAGGAATCTTATTGCTCATGTTAGGGGATGGTTAGTTGGAGAGACGTAAGTGAGTGTGTATGAGCTGCTTTCAATGGAGGATAGCCATGTGTACCAATTGTGCTAGTCATGTGAAAGACTACGAAGAGGAGGAAGAAGTGCATGGAGTCTGCACTACTTAGCCAAGGATTTCTAGGTAATTTATTTCCCTACCACTTCTCTTATTTTGTTATTTTATATATACATATATATTGTAATGAAGATGTTTGTTGTGTTTATTTTCAATTCCATATATGGCTAGAAGTTTTTATCTAAGATTATGTGACTTTTAAAACCATATATTACATAGAGTAGATTTATACATTTATAAAAGTTACGTAAGTTTTTAGTGCTGTTGTCGAGGATTGAAGTTAATTATCCTTTCTTACACTTTATATTGTTGAACGAACTATTGATATAATCTTGACTTTATTTTATTTTAATTTCTATGTATTGACACTATTATCTCATTTTGCTGAAAGTTAGTATAGTTGCATCATTATTTATTTAACTATACTATGCGTTATATTTAATTTTGATTTTGTTATTGTTGCATGCTTAGTAGTCTAAAAGAAATTTGGTTTGAATTTGAAATTGAAGAACACATAAAAATAGTATAAAATCCAAAAAATTATAAAAAAGAATTAAAAAAGGCTGGACCAAGTCAAGAAAATGATCAACCTTAACCACTTTGGGAATGTGCTAATCTTATTGTTTAGGTTAATCTCCAAAGAATATACAAGCCAAATATGCAAGTTATTAACATTACATAAAACCTACAAGAATTGTAATGGTATGAAATTCTTAGTTTTTGGGAACTAGTATAGAACTCATAATATGCATATAGCTAGTTTTTTTAATATATGTGATATATTTAAAAATAATAATGTATCGGATGATTTTGTTAGTCTAGGTTAATTTTTTTTCATTTCTCATTAAGATATGATTAAATTCATTACCCCTAGGTTCAATTGTTACTTGGACTGACATAGCTCATGTGCTTTTAGCAAAGTATGTTTCCTCACATAAGACTACAAAACTTAAGAATGATATCACCTCTTTAACCAAGTTAGATGGAAAGTCAATTAGTGAAGCTTGGGAAAGATTTTAAGAATTACTTTGGATGTGTCCTCAGCATGCGTCATATGATTGGCTTAAAATCCAAACATTTTATTATGTTCTTTTTTGTTCTTTTAGATCTATTATAGATATGTCATCTAGTGTATCATTGATTTCCAAACCTTTTGATGAAGTATATGCTTTTATTGAAGAAATGACCCTTAATAATTTCCAATGGCCGTCTGAAAAAGTAAACCCTAAAAAGTTAGCTAGTGTACATGAATTAGATGACTTATCAATTTTAACTACATAGTTAGTTTCCATATCTAAAAAGCTAGACAATATGGGAGTTAGTTCATCCAAGAGTATACCTGTACAAGTAGAAGAGAGTATGTTTGGATTTGGTAGTGGCACGACTAAGCAAGGCCAATCTTCAGCTCATTAATAATAGCATCAACCCAAATGCATCAAGAGTAGAATCATTAAATGCCATTAATAGTAGACCTAATAATCCTTTGTCTAATACTTATAGCCTAGGTTGGTTAAATTACCCCAACCATAATTGGAGTAAGAATCAAAATGGGAGTAATATTTGAAATTTTTGCCAACCAAATTAAGTCAATTATTGGAAACCACCTCCTAAAAATTATGGAAACCTAAGGTCAAACTATCCCCTAGTTTTAACTCAAATAATCAAACTAAGGATAAAAAACCTACATTAAATGATCTAGTTTTTCAAATAGATACTCAATTATAATGCCAAGCTATTATAATTAAAAATTATTTAGGGCAGTTAGCTTGCTCTTTGAATAGTAGACCCCAAGAAACATTACCTAGTAACACTGAAGTAAATCTAAAGGAAAAGATAAGGAATATTGCAAGTATATTCAATTGAGGAGTGAAAGATAATTAGAGGAAGTGGTTAGGAAAGTAGAGAATCCCATATAAGAAAATTCTTTAGGAAGAATCCTTAGAGCCTTCTAAGTTTTACGAACAATTTAAACTCACTAAGGAAGTAGAAAAATTAATTAGAAAGGTAGTTGAGGGGCCACCCCCACCTTTCCTTATAAATTTTAAAATAAAATTTAAGTAGGTAGTTCTCTAGATTCCTAGACGTGTTTAAATAGATATCAATTATTATATAATTTTTAGAAGCCCTAAAGCAGATGCCAGCATATGACAAATTCATGAAGAATATCTTGTGTAAAAAGAGGAAGTAAGGAGAGTTTGAAATAGTAGCCCTTTTTGAAGAATGTACTGCCATCATTCAAAAGAAGTTCTCATAGAAACATAAGGACCATAATAGTTTCACAATCTTCATGGCTATAGAAGATAAGTTTTATGGGAGAGAGCTATGTGATTTAGGGGATAACATTAATCTCATATCCTTGTTCAACTTTAAAAGATTTGAGCTCGGGGAAGTGCAGCCAAACATTAGTACCCTATAGTTGGCTGATCATTCATTCATCTATCCAAAACAGGTAATATATAATGTTTTGGTAAATGTAAATAAGTTTATTTTTATATAGACCTTATTGCTATAGATATGGAGGAAGATAGAAAGATAATTATCATATTGGGTAGACCCTTCTTTGTATTAAGTTAGGTGATGGTAAATGTTTAGAATGAGGAGTTGACCATAGGAGTTCAGGATCAAGAAATCACTTTAACGTTTGGAATTTTATGCCATTTCCTAAGGATCAAAGTAGGGATTATTGTAAATTGAATATTATTGATGCTTGTGAGGAGGATATTATAAATGAGTTTGTGAGTGATAGTCTTTTAAAGTATGTGTTTTAAAGAGAGAAGTCAAATTTACCTATCCTTATATCTAATAAGAACAGAGAAAATCAAGAAGTTATGTTGAATAGAGTGCTTAGTATGTATAAGAGAGCAATTGGAAGGTCTATTGCTTACATTTGAGGGATTCATTTTCCCATTTATATGCATAAGATTTTGTTAAAGGAAGCCTATGAAACTAAAGCCAACCAGCAAAGGTGGTTAAATCTAACTATTTAAGAAGTAGTAAAGAAAAAGAAAAATTAAAATGGTTTTATGTGAGTATCATTTATCTTATTTTTGACACTTCCACAATAATGCTAATGCTTTATATCACCCACAACCCTACCAAGGAAAATTTTTACCATCACTAATACGGTTCGTTCCATGCCCATTATTGCCACTAAGGTAATGCTTTCCACTAACACCAAGTCTAAAAGTGTATCTACAATCATTACTTAGGCTAGCACACAACATCATAACCAAAGTTGGCACCCTCCATCACCAACAACACTATTTCCCATTATTTAAAAAAAGGCTATATCATTATTATTACTAATAATTTTGATTTCTATCACCACCACTGATGTTGATGATTTTCTTTACTATGAAAGCTAATACTTGCCATCAACTTCAATGTTAACATTCATGATCACCAATGAGGCTGACACCACTTGCTAATTTAGATAATGACACTAACCATCCACACAATTTTGTAAGCCCATGATCTCAAATAAGGTTAATTTCCATCTTCCTACTTCATGCATCTCTAGCTATAAAAAATAAACCATCCAACATCACTTAATGATTGCTGAAATGTCTTAAGATATAATCTAATTCTATCATAGAAGCCAAAAATTCTAATTCGTATAGGTGATTTTATATTAATAGGTAATTATTGAGAATTGGGCATTTTGTGGAATAAGCTGACACTAGTGGAATCATTTTAATTTAATCAAATCTTATGCTTTTTCCTTTTTATAGTTTTTGCATAAAAATATCTTATCTCATATGATCAACTCATAAATAATTTATTTTTGTGTGTATGTCTTTATTCAATATTAAGATGATAAAATCTCTCTCTCTCTCTCTCTCTCTCTCTCTCTCTCTAACTATCACCTTCTATCAGTGTAAATATTTATATTTATATAAGAATTTGACATTATCTATGAGAATTTATCCTAAGGTGGGAGCAACATTAATTATAGCATAGAAAGGATGAATTCATTATCGCTAAAATAGTTATAGCTAAGCAATCACTTTATTACTCATTATTATATATGTTATATAG
Source organism: Dendrobium catenatum (assembly GCF_001605985.2). NCBI lineage: Eukaryota > Viridiplantae > Streptophyta > Magnoliopsida > Asparagales > Orchidaceae > Dendrobium > Dendrobium catenatum. The sequence continues at coordinate 64,886 of NW_021319597.1, forward strand.
AAATGTTTCAAAATTGGCGGAGCAACCCTTGTTATAGCTTCAAAAGGACATTAATATTATCATCATAAGAAAAATTTTACTTGGGTGATTCACCATGACAGCAAGTGGTAGAAAGACCGTCAATCAGAATAAAATTTTAGAAGATAAAAACTTTAGAAAATACATATTCTTCAGCTATCTAAAGTTCTGAGACTATATTATTATCAATAACTACATAATAAAACATACACAAATTTTGTGGTGGTGAAATAATTCTTGCTACAAGTTTAAAGATCTAACTCTAAAATCTTAGAATTTTAATAATATAACAAAATTTTAGGAAAAAAAATTATTTGACGGAACACTTATTTTAAAAAAAAAAAAACTCTTGTTGTTGTAAATTTTGCGTCAAATAGGAGTTATGGCATTAAGTTAGGAAAACTATTTGTTTGATGCAATTGATTTATCTTTGATGATAACATAATGTGAGAGTTGTTCATTAATAAGAACTTTTATATTTATTAAAAAACATACTATATAAAAGTTTATAATAATTTTGTGCAAAATACACCTTAAAAATTTATAACTATGGCCACCCTTCTCCTCAAATTCTATTTATCAAAATGAAGATAATCAACCAAATTTTTAGAGAATGATTGTCACAACCCAACCCGATCAGGATAGGTCCTATCGTGTTGAGTTGTGACACGCAAACTCCAAGATCTAGTTTTGAAATTATTTCAAATTTTCTGCCAATATTCAATGAAATAAATGACAAACTATAGAGCTACTAAAATATTCAAATATTGAAAAACTCATCCATAAAGTTTCTTTCATTCATTAAAATAAATATATACACTATAGTACATGACTATATATAAGAGATATAGAATTGAAAATTAAACTAGTCATGACTGTATAAGAATCAAAATAACAAAATACCTATGATCTCATATCTAATCCTGAACTGCTAGTCCACAACATCTTTCCCTTTCCCAGATCCTGAAAACCAGAAGTAAAACCACTGTGAGCGACAACAACTCAATAAGCCACATAAACCAATCTAAATTTTCAAATATTATTTTATTTCAAATATTTTATTGAATATTTAAAAGCAGTTAAATACAACTTAAATAAATCACAAAACTGAGAATCAGTAAACTGGGAAATATAATAAATGCATAGCAGTTATTCTATAATTTAAATAGCATTATAGAACAAATGAATAAATTTAAATTCATATCACAGAGTAGCTCAAATCAAATTTTTCGGACCCAGACAAAATCTCAAAGGATTCTGACCCCTTATGACTCCCCTTTTTATTTGTGCTTTTAGCACCATAATATATCATATATCCTTGTCTCAGTCAGAATCTCAAAGGATTATTGTCCCTTATCTCCCAAAAATTCTCTGACACTGATAGATTCCAAAGAAATATGGCCCCTTATGGATCCTAACAGATATAATTTAATCACATATAAATATATATCATCACAATATAACAATTAAACAGTAATTGAGCATATATCAAAATTCACAGTATTGTATAATAGTATATAATAGAAAATCCAACTAGGCAAAAATGCTCATTTTTAGAAAATTACAAAATTTCTAGGGATCATGTAAAATAATATTTTAAGACTTTTATTATACGACAACACTATTTTTCAATATCACAATAATATTCTAATCTCTAAAAACACTGCAAATTTAAAAACCCGTGCTAAAAAATTTCTACAAAATATTTAAAATGTGTATAATCATAATCTCTACAACATACAAAAAGTTACGAGGAGAAAGTTTTATAAGTACAAAGTTATCCTAATTTTTTATAAACGGATACAAAATTTTAATCAACATATTTGCTAAAACTTACACATTTTTTAAAATTGATATAGGCATTATGTGTCTTATCTCGAGATGACCAATTTTTCCAACTGCGTCTACGGACAAAAATGACCTGAAGTCGCCCAAAATAGGACTTTAGTTTTCTCTCTCCTCTCTTATTCTCTCATATCCCTAAGCAAAGTCTCTGTTTAGGAAAAACTGAGATAAGAAAACTTTTTATCATAAGTGAGTGGAATTAGACTTTTTAATAAAATATTAATTATTATAATTATTTAATATTGAAATATTAATTTTATTCAATTTCTTTTAAATTTTTAAATCCAAAAATTACATAAAAATATTCCTAAATTAGCTAATTTTACTTAGAACATTCGAATGAAATTAATTTGTAAAACAGACACCTGATGGTTCCCAAAACCCCACTTTTACTGATTGGTATCGATTTCTTAAGAAATTTTTGACAGTGCCTAAAAATTATAAAAAAATGAGGTAAGCTAAAACACAACATTATAAATATTTTAGAGAAAACAATTTATGATTTGAAATTTTCTAGTTCAACCAAAAAAATTTGAAAATTTAAAGGGTTTCATAATTTACTCACCTTTAGAAAAATATCATCTTCAGCATTCCCAATGCAAAATGACTCAGAATAAATCTAGATACAACTGCCTCACATCTTATTCTTTCTCCCAAGTAGCCTCTCTTGCAGTCCTATGCTTCCACTGCACCTTAATCCTATGAATCTATTTGCTTCTCAATTTTCTCACATTATATGCCAAAATCTTATTGGGTTATACTCTGCACTGCAGATTTGGATGAATCTCAACATCATCAGCAGATAACCTCTTCCCAGAATTAGATAATCACTTTCACATAGATGATACATAAAACACATTGTGTATATCGGATGTAAGATTAGGTAATAATAACCTATAAGCAGAAATACTAGTCCTCTCACTGATCTCAAAAAGTCCAATGTACCTTAGATTGAGCTCGTTAATTCTCCCAAATTTGCTGACACCTTTTATAGGACTAACTTTGATATACACCAGGTCACCAATCTAAAACTCAATCAGTCTGTTCTTATGATTGTAATACTTCTTCTATCTATATTGTGCAGATTTCAACCATTATCTAATCAAATTGATCTTTATAGTTGTATCATCCATAAAGGCTGAACATATCACCTCTCTATCTCCCACCTCTGTCAAAGCAAAGGAGTCCTATATTTTCTACCATACAGATCTTCATAAGGAGCTATGCCTATGCTGAACTGATAAGTATTATTATATACAAAATCGATCTATCAATGGGATATGATCCTCCAAACTGCCCCCAAAATCCAAAACATATAATATCAGAAGAACCTCTAGCACTTGAATAGTCCTTTCGGACTATCCGCCTATCTACGGATGAAAAGTTGTACTGAAATGCAACTTTGTACCCAGTCCCTACAGAAAACCTCTCCATAATCTGGAGGTAAACCTGTCATCCTGATCAGATACAGTCACATTCAGCACACCATGCAACTTGATAATATCTTTAACATAGATCTATGCTAATTTGTCTATTAGATCTATTTATCTAATCAAAAGAAAATGGGCAGATTTTGTCAGTCAATCAATAACAACCCAAATAGAATCATGCCCCTACCTCGATCTAAGGAAACCCATAGCAAAATCCATTATTACCTCTTCCCATTTCCACTATGGGATAGATAACGACTGCAAAAGACCTTCAGATCATTGATTCTTTGTCTTCATTAGCTGATAGGCCTCACATTTTGAAACAAACTCTGCTATGTCCTTCTTCAATCCAGGCCACCAAAACATTCCCTTCATATCTCTGTACATCTTGCTACTTCCTGGATAAATAGTATAGTATGAATAATGAGCCTGATGTAGAATCTCATGCCTTAGATCTCCAAAAATACGAACCCAAAGTCTATCCTTATAAAAAATAACACTAAAATTAGAAACTCATAGTTCAAATTTCTTACTAGATCTAATATGAACAATCAACTTCATATATTCTGCATCTAATTTTTGAGCTTCATGAATCTTTTCATCTAAAGAGGGTTGAATGATCATCTAAGTCACTATATTAAAATCCCAATCAGTAGAAGAAATCACCTCATACTATAATCTCTCTATATCTTGTATCAAATGCTTATCAGAAGTGAGTTTCATACATAATAATCCCAAAGACTTCCTACTCAGAGCATCTTCCTCCACATTAGCCTTACCAGACTAATATGGAATAGTCAGATCATAGTCCTTATGAACTCAAGCCATCTCCTTTACCTCAAATTTGGATCCTTTTGAGTGAATATGTACTTCAAAATTTGATGATCCGTAAAAATTTAACACCTGAAACTATACAAATAATAATGTCAAATCTTCAAAGAAATTATAACAGTAGCCAACTCTAAATCATGTGTTGGATAATTCCTTTCATATGGCTTCAACTATCTTGAAACATAAGCTATCACCCGATCATGCTGCATCAAAACACACCCCAAACCTCTTAGTGAGGTATCACTAAATACTTGAAATCATTCTGTACTAGAGGGAAGAGCCAAAATTGGAGTAGAAGTCAAGCAATCCATCAATCTCTAAAAACTAACCTCACACATTGGTATCTAAGCAAAAGCTATTGACTTCTGAGTCAGTCTCATTAGAGGTGCTAAAATATGAGAAAATTACTTAAAATTTTTTTTTATAATATCCAACCATACCCAAAAAACTGTATCTCAAATATAGTAGTAGGCCTCGGACAATCAGTCATTGCCTAAACCTTTTAAGGATTAATAGGGATACCATTACCACTCGTAACATGTCTCAAGAAAGAAGTACTCCTCAATCAGAACTCATATTTAGAGAATTTTGCATACAAGTGGTGCTGCCTCAAAGTCTCTAATACTCTTCTCAGATGTCTAGCTTGATCTTCCTTATAAGCAGAATATACTAAAATGTCATATAGAAAAACAATCACAAATTTATTCATATAATCTTTGAATATTATATTCACATATCCATAAAGATAGCTCGTGCATTAGATACCCCAAATGATATGATCAAAAACTTGTGGTGTCCATATCGAGTACTGAAAGCTGCCTTTATCATATCAGCCTTTCTCACCTTCACCTAATAGTAACCTGATCGTATATAAATTTTTGAGAATACAAAAGATCTAATAAGCTGATCGAACATATCATACATTTGTGGCAATGGATACTTTTTCTTAATAGTGATCATGTTCAACTCTCGATAGTCAATACACATGTGCATTGTACCATCCTTTTTTCTTCACAAATAGAACATGTGCTCTCTAAGGAGAAATACTAAGATGAATAAATCCCCTATCAACTAACTCTTGAAGCTGAACCTTCAACTCCTGGAGCTCCTTTGGTTCCATCCTATATGGAACTTTAGATATCACGGTTGTACCTAGAAATATGGCAATACTGAACTCTACATCTCTGTCTGGAGGTAAACTTACTAATTCCTCAAGAAATACATCTAAAAAATCTCTTACTACTGGGATAATAAGAAGAGAACCCACATCTATACTCTTATCCTAAATTGATACCATAAATACCATACAACCCTACTTTCATAATTTTTTTGCTTCCAATATAGAGATCAAACATGATAAAACACCTCTAACTCTCTAGAATACCTAATTTTTACTGCCCATAAATAATATAACTCTCTTCTTCAAAAAATTTATCTGAGCCCCATACTGGCTCAGCCAATTTATACCCAGAATAATATTATATGTGAAAATGAGTAATAAAATCAAATTGGATTTCCACTTCTTATCATAAATCTCAATATCATAAAAATAAAATCTACTGACTATCATACTATCTCTAGTGGGCAAAATAACATAAAGGGAAATAGGAAGTGCAACTGAAGCCAAGTGTAGTGAAACGAAAAAATGCTTGGAAATAAATGAATGACTAGCTCCAGAATCAAATAACATATAACATGGATGCTAAAAAAATATAAACCATACCTGTTACAATATTTAGAGCATCCTGAGCCTCTTACTGAGTCAAACTGTATACATATGGCTGAACTAAAGCTGGAGCAACAGAACTATTAGTCTCTCTCTAACTACTGCCATGTTATCTCCTTGCTACTAAACTCAAACCACAAGCTCTACATGATGATCCATCAAAAAATGTATGGAGAGTAGCCGCCCTCGGTCTCCCTGCAGGTATGATAAAGCTCTCGGATCTAGATTCAAAATATTGGTCAAATCCTGCTTATGGACACTATGCTACTCGATGTCATATTTGACATCATTTGAAATATTTTCCAGTGATCATGTAGCATTGACCAGAATGATGTTTACCACAACTTTGGTACACATGATCCCCACTAATAAAACTAGAACTAGCTATGCTGCCACTACTAGAGACTACTGCAGATGCTGACTGTCCATCTCTCCTGGAATCTCCAGATGTAAATCTACACTTCTTTCTAGAAAAGCCACTACCATAAGTCTCACCATTGAACCTCTTATTACTAGCGGTCCATCTCTATTGAGTAACCATCACGTTGTTCTCTATCAAACGAGCTCTCTCTACAAGCTCAAAGAAATCAGAAATATGAAATGGTCTAAGATGCTATCTCAGCCTATCACGAATTCCTCTCAGGAACTTGTAGCACTTCTCTATATGAATGCTAACTAACTGTGGAGCATATCTAGAAAAAGTAATGAAATCTACCTCATACTCCATAACTATCTTGCTTCCTTAAACCAACCTTAAAAAAGTCTCCTTCATTTGCTATCATGTAGAAGAGGGTACAAACTAGGCTCTGAACACATCAGAGAATTCTTCTTAAGTAATCAAAGAGTTTAATCTCCCTTAAAATTCCTCCTCATATTGTCCCATCCACTAGAGCTCTACCTCACCATCCAATAGAAAGACTGCTAACGGTACCTTTCTCTCAAGAGGACACTACATACCATAATATATCTTTTTTAGCCTTCTCAACGAATCATATGCTACTTTGGGCTCAATAATCAAATTCAAAAATAACTATAGATTGCTATCTACCTCTTTATAACTAATATTATATAGGAACCCTACTATGTTCCCCACCCATCATCTAGCTATCAAACTAGCAAACTATGAAACTATATATGAACCAACTGTTGGTGCAGAACTATATACATGAGCTGCCTAACTAGCATTCTATCCATCTATAAAATCTGGGTATGGTGGATCCATAATCACACATAATATGCAATAGAACACACATACATATAAAATAAAAATAATGAACACCCAAACAGACTTGAAACTACCCCATTAAACTTATAGATCAATTCCTATACCTCCATTTTATAATCCAATTCCAAAAATATTGCTCTGATACCACAAAAACTTATCACAACCCAACCTAAACAGGATAATTACTATCACATTGAGTTGTGACAAGCAAATCCCAAGATCTAGTTTTGGAATTATTTTAACTTTTCTACCAATATTCAATGAAATAAATTACATACTACAGAGCTACTAAAATATCTAAATACTAAAAATAAATTCATCCATAAAGTTTTTTGCATTTCATCAAAATAAATAGATATAATATAGTACATTCCTATAGGCAATAGCTACAAAACTGAAAATTAAACTAGTCATGATTGTATAAAAAATCAAAATAACAACATAACTATGACCTTAGATCTAATCTTGAATTACTAATTCACAACCTCTTTACCCTTTACAAATCTTGAAAACTAGAAGTAAAGCACAATGTGTGCTATAACAATTCAGCAAGCCACATAAACATATCTAAATTTTCAAATATTCTTTTATCAACAATTTTGTTGAATATTTAAAAGCAATTAAATAAAATTTAAATAAATCATTGAAGTGAGAATAACAAAACTAGGTTGCTAAATGAATGGTCGTGAGAGAGAAGCTACCGCTTTGTTTTCTAGAGAGAGAAAGTTTGAATCCTCATTTTTGCGAGTTTCTTGCCTTCGGCCATGGCGGCTTATGGCCGTCCGTCCTCGGATCCTCCGGATCTCCATCCTCGCACTGTTCTTCAGTCCTCTTCTGAGTGTTTATCACCTGCGCGCTCTTCCTTTTTTGGTATTGATGATCTACCGATTTGAAGATCAAGTTTAAAACCTTTGGTTATAAGAGAAAGCTCTTGTTCTATTGTTCATCATGTTAAACCATTATCTTCTACTGAAGAGAAGGGTAAGGGTTTGATCGATCCTTTGGCTTCTGCATTCGGAAGCTTGGATAGAAATTTCTCTGAGGTTAACTCTATTTCGCCGGGATTAATCTTTGGTTCTCTAGAACAAGATGTTTTTGATTCTTCGAATTTGATCGCTAATGATAACAAGATGACCAGCCAAATAGATGGAACGGTCAAGCCATTGAATCCTATTAGTACATCTGTTGATCTTGATAATACTGTTTCATCAGAAGCCAAATTTGTTAATGAAACTGGCAACCTGAAGATTTCCTTTCTCAATGCATAGAGAAAACCTCATCATATTAAAATTAACTATGACACGAATTCTGCCGTTATGTCTTCTGATAGGGTAGCAGTTAAATTGAACACAGATCAGGAAATCACCAAATCTCAAATCCTCTCCAACTCTATTGTGCTGAAGGTTTTGGGAAAGAACATTCCATTTTCTATTTGCAGCATAGAGTTACGCAAGCAATGGAACAGATTCGGTAATTTCCATCTAACCTCTTTGGGATTGAATTGGATTATATGCTCTTTTATGTCTGTAACAGCTATGAAGGAAGTTCTAAGTGGGGGGCCTTGGTACATTGGAGGTCACATTGTCAGTTTAGACAAATGGTCACCTTCCTTCTCTCCTTTATCATTAAAAGGACTAACTGCACCTATTTGGATTCACCTCCCACATCTGCCTTTGCATTGTTGGGATGAGGTCAACATTGCTATGATTGCTTCAAGAATTGGCACACCATTGTTCTTTGATGGCAATTCTTTTAGCTGGAGAAAAAAGGAATTTACGTGTATCTGTGTACGTATTAATCTTAAAACCAAGCTACCTTCGGGTGTCTGGGTTGATGGTTTGGGAGGTAAATTTTTTCAGAGAGTAGAGTATGAAAAATAATCCTCTTTCTGTTTTAACTGTGCCAAAATTGGGCACTTGAAACCGGCATGTCCAGATCTTCTGATAGCCAAGTCTACTGATCCTAGTAATGTATTGAGTGATAATGTCATACATGATGCTGTTCATCCTGAACAGCATGAAAAATACGGACCCTGGATTCACGTTAAATTCAAAAAGAGACACAAGAAAACTAGAAATCAATTGGCTCCTTGGAAGAAGGTTACAAATGAATCTGAAACTCACTTTACAGTCATTTGTAATAATTCAGATATCCCTGTTATGGAATCGAATGATGTAATTTTGATAGAGGATAGGACTTTATACATCCTTCAACATTAGAAGGCTACTCCTGATGTAGATTTAAACCTGACCAACAGCTTTGAGATTCTTAATGAAGCCACTGATAAGGTTGTTGATGGTTATTCTGGAAAAGTCACTATGAAATTTGGGCTGTTTATGACCTCCACTGATGTTAATACTGATAAAGCAGAGGAAGCAATGATTGAAAATTGTCTAAATGTTATTGAAGGTTCTTATGTAACTCCTCTTATTCAAATTGTTGACCCCGCACTACTGATCCTTTAGATTATGCTTTGAATAATGCAAAATCTACTAGAATCTCTATTGATTCCAATCATATCGAAACGACTGCTTTCTCTAGTGACAAAAATCTTGATCCATCAGAATTTCCTCTTGAAAGTACTGATGGGCTTGTTGAGATTCCAAAGGTTGAAACAACTGAATTTATTATTACCAACTCTATTAAGAAAAAATCTAAGCCTCAATTAAAATTTTTGGGTCCAATAGAACTAGTTTCCAGAAAGAGGAAAGTGGAGGGAAAAGGCAAGAAGAAAGGCGGGGACTTCTCCCCTTCAGTTAATTATTCATTAATTTTCTGGAATTGTAGAGGGGTCAAAAAGAACTCTACCTTAAGGAAGTTGTGAAAGATAATTCTGTTTTTTTTTTTTTTGTGGGCCTTACTGAAACTAAGGTGGCCTCGATCAACAAGAAGGATGTCAATAGAATTATTGGCAGCAATTGGGATTTTTTTCATCAGCCAGCGGTTGGTACTGCTGGCGGAATTATGATTATGTGGAATAATAAACTAGCAACCTTTACCGTGTTAGATCATTCACCTCAAGTTATTTTTGGTGATTTGATCACTCCCAATAAGGGTCTTTGGAATGTGGCTATGGTCTATGGTCATAAGGAACATAAAATTAGGAGAGATCTTTTGAGTCGCCTTGACAATCTTATGAAGCTTGATGTCCATACAATTGTGGGAGGAGACTTTAATTATCTTCTTTCCAAGGATGACAAGAGAGGTGGTAAACGTTTTTGCATGACCAAAATGTCTAAGGAGATGAAGCTATTCAGGGCTAACCAAGACCATGATTTAGGAGTGATTGGTCCTAAATATACTTGGTGTAATAATAAGCATGGTAATGCTAGAATCTAGGAAAGTTTAGATCACTGCTTGCTGAACTCCTCGGCTCTTCTGCTAGTCCCATCAGATTCGATTAGGCATCTTGCTAGAATAGCCTCTGACCATTATCCCATTGATTTCAAGCTTGATGAAGCTATACATTCTCAATCTAAAACTTTTAGATTTGAAGATACCTTGAAATCATATCCAGCTACCATGAAAATTATTGCTAATGCTTGGAATAAGCATGATTATGGTGATGAATCTGAAGTTCTTAATAGGAAGATTAGAAGATCTTTGAAATCTTTTTTTTTTTCTGGTACAAGAACAAATGTAAAAATCTGATTCATTGAAAGAAGAGCTGAAGAATGACATTCTTAAACTACAATTTCAAGAAGAAGCTGATGGCTGTCTCAGTCCAGATGATCTTACTTTGCTGCATAGTAAGGTATGGGAACATAATGTTACCTTACTTAGACTTTCTATGTGGTGGAACCAATGTGCTAAGGCAAATTGGAATGAGGAGGGAGACACCAATTCAAGATTTTATCATGCATATACTATGGCTAGGAGGAATGGTAAATTGATTAGATAAATCAAGGATGAGAATAATAATGTTGTTGATGAAACTGGTAGAATTGAGCCAGTTTTCTTAAAAATCTTTGAAGATAAATAGAAATTCAGGGAATGCAATAATTTGAATTGGCCTTCTGTTGAACAAAATCAGTTGCTTGATACTGCCGATAGAGCCTTTATAGAAGCTGAATTCACTAAGACTGAATTCTCTGCTGCTGTCTTCTAGCAAGGATCTAATAATTCCCCGGGTTTGGATGGTTCTACTTCATCATTCTTTAAATTCTATTGGGACATTGTCAAAGATGTTACTTGGAATGCTATCAAGAAGTTTTTCTCTACTGGATGCATGAATGGCATTTGGAAAGATACTTTTATAGTTCTCATCCCTAAGATCAAGTCACCGGTAACTCCTTCCAATTTTCGTCCAATTAGTCTTTGTCAGACCATATATAAAATTTCTTCTACTATGCTAGCAAACAGATTGAAGATTTGTATTCCCAAGCTCATCTCAGAGTAGAAAGTAGCCTATGTTCCGGGTAGATCTATGTCTGATCACTGCCTTCTTGCTTTAGAAATCTTTAACAAATTCAGAGGTTCAAAAAATAAGAAGGGTCTTATGGCTGTCATGCTTGACATGGCTCAATCCTTTGATAGCATGTGTTGGAAAACATTGTAAAATGTTCTTTCCTGGTTTGGTTTCCCAGAGAAGTTCTCGATCCTTATTTTGGAATATGTCACCAATGTCCATTTTTCTATTCTCTTGAATGGTAAAGGAACTAGATGGATTGAAGCCAAGAGTGGCTTTAGGCAAGGCTGTCCTATGTCGCCATATCTATTCATCATATGCTCACAGCTCCTCTCCTGCGTTATTAAGCAAAGAGGTCATCAACTAGGTATCCAAACTTCATACAGAGCTCCTAGAATTACACACTTACTCTATGCTGACGATGGATTGCTGTTTGGATCCACTTCCTCTTCTCAGCTTCATGTTATGATGACTTAATTACGGAATACTTTGGCTAGACTGGGCAAGGTATAAATCAGACCAAGTCCCAAATTATCTTTAGGAAATCTGTTAAACCTTCCATTAAACGTAAGATTGACAATATTTCAGGCATTATAATTGTTAATGAGCTACAATATCTGGGTATCAAAATTTCCCTGAGGAGATTGGTCAAAAATGACTTCCAATTTGTAGTTGATCACTCCTTGGAAAAACTTAATGCTTGGGGAGCTAGATTCCTTTCACTTGCTGGAAGGCGGATGTTAGCCAAATCTTCATTTCTTTCACTACCTACTTTTATTTCAACACATTCTTTGATCCCCAAGAAGATTATTTATTATTTAGATCATATTTATAGAGACTTCATCTGGCATCAAAACGTTTGAGGCAAGGGTCTTCATTACATTGCCTGGGATGAGTTATGCATTCCTATAGACTGTGGCGGCATGGGTATGTACTATATTGTTAAAAGAGTTGGTCCCTTGAGAGCTTGGTTAGCTTGGAGGCTTTACAAGAACCCCTCCTCTCTTCTATATAGATGTTTGGCTGCTAAACACGGCTCATCCATTTGGAGTGGCACTACTAAGTAAGGCCAATCTTCAGCTCGGTCCATCATCTCTGATGGAGTTTCATTTCTTAAACCAATTGTTAGGTGAAATATAGTTAATGGTGTTAACATTAGCATCATTAATGACATTTGGTTGCTTGATAAATGTTTCAACAAATGGCCTATGCTTGTTGAATTCATTGGTCTAGAAAATTTGACGTTGTAGAGCTACATTCTTGAAGATGGTAATTTGAACTTATTGGAACTCAAATGTTATTTCAACATTCATTTGGTTAAACTCATTGTACTTCAATGTGTTATCCAGGAGGGAGATAGTGACCACATGGAACCTCTTTATCAACACTGGTAAATCTATCACTTCGTTGGCTTACACTGAAACTATCAAATGCCATAAAATTATTGATGACTCGGGTTTTGCCAACTGGCTTCAGAAGTTGAAGCTTAAACCAAGAGTTGAGCTCTTCTGGTGGAGACTAAGTAGGTTTTCCATTCCCATGAATGAATTTTTGAAATTCAGAAAACTTTGTAATAACGATCTTTGTGCTTATGGTTGCCCAACAGTTGAAAATTGTGATCATGTTTTAGTTCATTGCAAATCCCTTACTGAGATTATTAGTAAGCTGAGGTCTTGGGGATTTAAAATTCCTTTGTTCAGCACTCTTACATAATGTTTTCAGCAGTTGAAATGTCTATCAATTGCTAGCGTAGATATTGTCATGATCTATTGCACTGTGGTTTTCTTCTCCTGGAACCGTAGGAATGATGTGAAGCATGGTAACCCAACAATTTCTATTTTGGTGATTGCTGTCAATGTTCTATTCACTGCTACAAATAAGTATCCATTGCTAGTTAACTGGGATGCTACTCTCCTTAGGGAGTCCGAAACCTCATGGCATCCCCCACAACTAGATTGGATCAAAATTAACGTTGACGCATCATTACTGGATTCAAATTTAGCCAGCATCAGAGGTGTGGCTAGGGACTCTAAAGGTAGTTTATTTCTTGCATTTGGGAAGCAAAAACTTCATTGGGATGTCAACCAACTTGATTTGGAAGCTATTTTTTCTTTGAAAGACATCATTCAAGATTCGAATTTTGATTGTAAAGGGTTAATAATAGAGGGAGATAACTATAATGCCATCAAGTTTCTTCATGATTCCGTTGCGAAGTCCACTGTCAATGGTCAGATTTCCGAGAAGATTACTTTCCTCCATGATTTCAATAAGGTTATCTTCCATCACACCTCTATAAATTGTAACAATGTTGCAGATTTGTGTGCAACTCTTGCTTTGCTTAATAACTTTTGTTTTGATTCTATTCTTTCTCCTGATATTCCTTCTTCATTATCTAGTCTTCTGAAGAAGGAATATGAGGCCTGCATTTCTTGATTAGTTTGTAATAGCTTTTCTTTGTTCTTAATGAAAGTTTGCAATTCTTCAAAAAAAAAAAAAGAAAATATATAACTTAAATACAAATATAACTAGATATATACATTTTCACCCTTTAACGTTATCAAAAAAGATGAGAAACACACAAAAAACAAAATCTAACACAATTAATAAACTAAAGATCATATGGACTCTCATCAGGTGGAGGTGGTGGTGATGTTTAAGAAGAATCAATTAATTTGTAAAAATTTTCTTGAAATGAGAAAGTTACCTCTTGATTTTATCCAACAGCTTAGTAAAAGGTCATTTCGTACCGGACGAACTTAGTTCGTACGGGACGATGATCGGGTAAGAAGTCATTTCGTACTCATGCACAAAGAGTTTGTACTGAACAATTTTTGCATTATTCTTCGTACAGGATGATCATGTACGTACAAAATTAAAAAATTGCAGTTTTTGGACGGTTTTTTGTGTCTTTCATATAAAAGGTCCATTGTAAACTGTCTTGTAATCTTTTCGGTCATTGGTCTTCGTGCTTACAAAAAGAAGTGCAAAGGAGAGAGTGAGAGAGAGTATTTGATGGAGAGTTCTTATCATTGGAAGCGTAAGGATTCACTTGGCACTCAAAGGTAAGGATCTCAACTTTATGAATTGTGATTACTTCACTCTTTTCTCTTATCCTTATAGATTTCTTTTGAGAAGATCTTTCATTGAGATCTGGTTCTCTGCCAGCACTTAATGAAGTGTGAAAAGAAGAGCGGTTCTCTGCCGACACTGGGTGAAGTGTAAAAGGATGAAAGGTTCTCTGCCTACACTTGGAGAGTGTGAACAGTAGGAGGTACTTTGCCTATACTTGGCGGGTGTAAAAGGAAGATGGTTCTCTGCCGCACTGGGTAGTGTTGGAAGAGAGTTTTGTGAAGGCTTGTCCACCTTGCTGTGGGGGCAGAAGGAGAGACACTATTAGTATTAGTGCAATACTTAGAGGGTGGCTCCAGGGAGTAGATGCAGGTCATTTTTGACTGAACCACTATAAATCTTGTGTCTTTTATTTTTCTCTACTTTTTACTTTACATTTTCTATTTGAAGTGTGGTTAAAAAATTGTTTTTATAAAAATTTTCACTAAACTTTTTATCGGTTAAAAAAGAGGCATAATTTTTAAATTACCAATTTACCCACCCTCCTCTTGGTTAGCCACTGGGATATAAGCTTAGGTCTAACAACCTAATTCATATTGAACAAGTTTCAACAAGTGGTATCAAATCTTAGTTTCAAAATCATAAGTTTAGACTACTTTTTGATTAATAACCATGGCTACATTTAGAAACTAAAATACACCTGAGGGTTACTCTATAGACCTCCATTATTTGACAATATTCCTTTTAATTTTGAAAAATATGCATGTCTACATTTTTACAGTCACTTGATTACCGTATGTG